>NC_091792.1:30617222-30918333 GCF_041296235.1 Equus asinus
GCAACTATAATAGTTCTTATTTGCCTTAGCTATAATTAAAAGGGAATTGATGTGTATTCTGTTAATCTTTTCACAAAGCAGCTTTCACACTCCCAAGCTCTATGTTTTAAACTACATCTTGGTTGGATGAAATTTTGTTAGGTAGTTTTTAAATACATTGTCACGGGTGCTGTATTTTCTGAGATCATTCACCTCTAACAATCACTTTCTGTTGCTTTTATACATGAATGAGCTGAGGATAAATTCTTGGGTCACATATTTCCCCTTATTTATCTACTATCTTCTGGAATTGACTATTCCTCGTGAGATCTTTGAGATAAATAATTTTTTTACTCATTCATTCACTTTACACATATTTATTGAGCTTCTACTACATGCCAGTTACTATTCCAGGTACTGAGACTATGGAACTAACAACACGCAAATATCCCTGCTCTCCTACAACTTAAATTCTAGTGGGAGGACATAGATAATAAACAAAATGAATAAGAAAATAATTATCTGTATGGTATAGATAAACAAATAAGTGAATATAAGTAAAACAAGAAAAGGGGAGATATAGTGTGCCAGAGTGAAAGTTATCTTTACATAGAGTAGTCAGGGAAAGGGTCCACGAGAAGGTGACATATGAAGGAGATGAGTGAGAAAGACTTGCAGATATTTGGGGCAAGAACATTCCAGGCAGAGTAAATAGCAAGTGCAAAGGCCCTGAGGTGAGCATGTCTGGAATATTTGAGGAATAGCAAAGAGGTCTGTTTTACTGGAGCAGAGCAAGTGAGGTGAAGAATAGAAGAGATGAGGTCAGAATACTAACTGAAGGTAAGAGAAAGTTGGACCTTGTAGATAATTTTAAGAATTTAATCTATATCAGATTGAGATGTAAAAACACTAAATGGATTTGAACAGAGAAGTGACAAGGTCTCACTTAATGATTTAACAAAAATATTCTGGCTGCTTGTAGGTGGCTTTTTATTTGTTGCTGTTTGTTCGGTTTTCTCTCATGGATATTCAGAGAAAACTTCAAAATTTTTTTATCCTTGAAGCATGAAAACTTTCTCAGTATATGCTATTAGTCATGGTGGCTTTATATTATTTCCTGTAACATATTATATCCTTTTAACTAAAAACTTTGGTTCTTTCTTTAGTTTGGGAAAGTTTTCTTCTGTAATATCTTTTAATGTCTTTTCCATTTTATTTACTCTGTTTCATATTTCAGGGGCACCATTTATTGAATTTCCAGGGCTTGCTCTCCTGCTGCCATTTTTGTTTTAAATACTTTCCTATCTGTGCTTCCTCTGTATTTGGTATGATTTTCCCGAAACTGTCCCCCACATCACACAGCAATTTTTCTCTCAATTTTATCTCTTCTTGTTTCAGATTTATTTATTAATTCTTACCTGTCCATGGTCTTAAACTTTTTTCATTATCCTTCCATTCAATATTTTTTTCTTTTTGAAGTTTTTTTGTTTTCAAAGATTATCCCTGAGCTAACATCTGCCACCAATCCTCCTCTTTTTTTGCTGAGGAAGACTGGCCTTGAGCTAACATCTGCACCCATCTTCCTCTACTTTATATGTAGGACGCCTACCACAGCATGGCTTGACAAGTGGTGCATAGGTCTGCACCCAGGATCCAGACTGGCGAATCCCAGGCTGCTGAAACGGAACTTGCCAACTTAAAGGCTGCACCACTGGGCTGGCCCCCCTTCAATAATGTTTTATTCTATTATTTTATCTCCTCTCTGACACTGTATTTCATAAATAATTTTTTTTATTGTCCGTCATAGTGTAAAGTTGAAAAGTCTCTGTAATTTCTTGGAGCATGACTTATTCTAGAATAGGTATTTAAAAAAAATATTCCATGTCCCTCTTCATTTTTCAGTTTTCCCCACTTTAGTATTTTTGCACTGTTGACGAGCTTTTGTTTTCAGGCCTTTCATTTTTGAAAGCGGATCGTGCTCTCTAGTCCTTCTCATTGCCCCAAATAGTTCGAGTGTATTACCCTTTGCTCCTTTCTGTTATATCTGGGACCTTTTTGCATACTTACCTTGTAATGTGAGCTTGAGGCAAGGTACTGATGTTTAACATTCTCTTCTTCTGTTCCTCAGGGTGAGGAGATAGTTGCTGGAAAGACCACTTACCTACGAGGGACCTCAATTATGCTTCTTCTTCTTTCTCCATCGTTACATTAAAGGACATTCTGGGGGCATTTCTACATGGTAAAGGGTGCTTTTAGGTTTCAGATTGCTTCCCACCTCAGGGGGAGTGCATTTGCTAGGTGAGTTTGGTGGTCCATCTGGCTTCTAGGAATTGCTCTTTAATCTGCAGCAGTGGAGAAGAGTGTCTAGAACATTCCACATTTCTCCCCTCTGCAGTTCCTATACCTTCAAGTTGAGTTTTTCCAAGTTGGGCGTCTCAGTGAAGTTTACTGAGTTTATTCTACTCTTTTTCTCCTCTGCTGCCCTCTTTCTCCAGGAGTCAGGAGAAGTCATTACCATGTTAGTTCTCAGAGCCCCTTTTCAGTCTGAATTGTTCTCTTGCTGGGTGAGACTTTTAAGAGTTGTTTGAGTTAAGCTTCCTTTACTTGTTTCACTACTGATAATATCTTATTTTTCATGCTTGTGTTTTTAAAGAAAAATTTTGGAGGATAGTGTTATGTGAGTCTATGCCTCACTGCCCTCTGTCTCTGGAACTACTTGAAAAGTTCTCATAAAACTTGCTTTCATGGCTAGTTTAAAAACCAGTCACTATTCTAGTCTTCATTATGTCTATCCAAGCCCTACGACACCCTATACATAGGAGGGACTGGGATTGTGTATAGTCATCACTAAGTTCTTCCAGGCAATGGGATTCTCTAACCAGCTTGTATCATTTCTCTTAATTTTTTTTTCATCTCTGACCCAAATATACACTGAAAAGTAATTGGATAGAGGGTTCAGTTTCTTTCTTTCTGAATTCCTTCAATTTCAAAACCTATTTTTATTTTAGCTGTAATAAAAAACAAGGAACCTGGCTGGGATTGTCTAGCAAATAGTGTCCTGAGGTATACGTATTTGTTTCCTAGGGCTGTCGTAACAAATTGCCACAAACAAAGTAGCTTGAAACAACAAAAATTTATTCTCACAATTCTGGAGATTAGAACTCCAAAATCAAGTTGTCACCTGGGCCATCCTCTCTCTGAAGACTTGAGAGAGGAATCTTTCCTTGCCTCCTCCTAGCTTCTGGCAGTTGCTGGCAATCCTGGCACTCCTTGGCTTGCAGCTGCATCACTCAATCTCATTATCACATGGTCTTCTTCCCTCTGTGTCTCTGTGTGTCCTCTCCTCTTATAAGGTCCTTACTAGTCCATCCTAACCCAGTAAGGCCTCATCTTAACTTAGGTAGCTGCATCTGCAATGACCCTATTTCCAAATAAGGTCACATTCTGAGGTTCTTTGTGGACATGGAGTTTTGGGGGGACACTATTCAGCCTAATATAGTAGGGATTGCAGCAATTAATGTATAGAGAGTGAACCCCTCAGGAGTAAGAAGAACAAAAGTCTTGGTATTTGAGTAGTGTACCAGTGAAGGAAGAAATAATGGTTTGTTGTCTTTATACAACCCACTACCCAGTGTAACTCCAAGGCTTGACTCTGGGGTGTCTCCAGATGTGGAGTATAATTGGGGATTCATCAGAGAAGAATCAAAAGAGGCACCATCGGAGAAAAGACCTTCACTCTCACAACAGCCCGTCTATTTCTTAGAGTAGAAAAGTGAGAGATTAGATCTTGACGCAGAAGACTATCTACAAAGTGGGAGCTGGCCTGTAGAACATACGCAAAGAAACTGAAATAGTTGGATATTGGCTTGAACAGTGTCTTTTCAACTTCTCTCCATCCATAGCCCCAGGTGCAGAACTGCATTTGTCTTTCTTCTGGCAGAGGAAGCCTGGTCTTCAGTTCTTATGTGGACCTAACTTGGGAGGAGGTAGGGTAATGAAATGGGAGAGAAACACAGTGATGAGGAGGATGGGGACACTAGCACTTGAAATTCTATCTTCAGAAAAAATAGGCATTCGAGATTGGCAGCTTAGTCACTATCCTCTTGTCCTGATCCCTCTAATCATCCACGCCAGTGTAGAAAAGGATATGGAATCCCATGACTCTTTGCTTGAGCTTAGAGTTCTTTTTAAGCTCCAGAGCTGCTGAGAAAACTCTACCAAGTAGGGGAAAACTATTTACTCAGTTGTCTTGTTTACATAAATAAGTTGATTATATTTGAAAAATAAAGTACATGGTTGGCGAGTGAGAACTTCTTAGTCATTTGAATTTCAAAAGCCTCCTGATTAGGAAAGAATAATTCAGGCATTAAAAACTACTTTCTTTATTTCAATTGCCTTTTATTATTTGCCTGAGGCTTGACCATAAAGATACAATATAAATCTAATAAAGCACAGGGTTATGCTCAGGCACCAAATAGGTGATTTCAGTGATTTGAGGTAAAGAACCTGCTTCTGGACCGAGTCTCACGTGGTGGGCCTCCCTCCTTGTTTGCGCTTTACAAGTAGAAAGAAGGTGAAAGCCCAACCAAACACTCTCAGTTGCCAAGGAAACACAGCATTTTCTGTTGAATGGAGGAGAAACACTTGAACTCTCCAGTCTTGTTGACTCACTACCAGTCAATACCAATGATTCTGAATAAATGCTTTATCAAACTATAGGGCCCTGTTGTCTTTTGCAAAGATTAGAACTTGACACAGGATAAAAATCCGATTCTTACTGATTATCTCTTTGAGAATGTGGTCTTGTCACTATCTTTTTTATGCAATTGGGTGGTTTTACTCTCTGAGCGTTCTCCCCTCTGCACTGCTTAAATGAACGCCTACAGGGTATGGAATGTGTTTGGGTACAGAGTGACTCAGACTAGACCATTCAAAAATACGCAATTTGAGTCTTATTCTTCCAGCTTCTGAGCAGCTAATAGTTTAGAGGCAAGCTTAAAACGATGACCCCCTATAGATGAGCCTTTCATAATTAACTGGCTTCGCACAGTCTCCAAAGGTAGCTTTGCTTGCTATTCTTATGTGATGAGAAGATACTCCTTGGCTGTATGAACAATAGAAGTCAGCAAGAAGACCTCCTACTCATCCTCGAGGATCACGTATTCTAAGCATCAGGAAGAGAGCTTGAGTTGAGCTTGGGCATCCTGTAAAAGCACACTGTTTCATCTTCAAATAGGATTCAGTCTGAAACCTCCTCTGAAGGAAAGATGATCACTCTCCAACTATATTTTCATGAAGCTTTAATTTAGCAACAGATAATTAGGCGAGAGTTGTTAGGGGACATTGCAAGCTTGTAAAACGTTGAGATTCTTCCTTAAGAAGTGAAAAAAAAAAGACTTGAAGCATTAGAAAATCTTTCTTTAATATTCATCTGGCCTCTGGTATAGTGCTGAGCATATGTTAGACACTCAATAAATAGTTATTCAATGATTGATTGGCTCTGGGACTACTACACTAGAATGTCATTAGGAATGAATGATCATTGAGAAAGGTGATAAAAATTAAAAGAAGAATGAAAATAATTTGAATAAAAATGAGGTCTATGCTTTAGATGAATTAATAAGAAAATTCGTGTACATATCCTTAAAAGTATTGTGATATTTTCCAATACTCAAGACTCCTAATTACTGCTATGGATATGAATGGCTAGAATGTTTGTCACCTGACTGATCGTCACAATTGATTTGGTTGATTTCCCTGGATAGTCTCTTTTTTTTCTTCATTGATCTAAATACCCCCTGGAAGCTGAGCTCACAGATGAAAGATGTGTCCTTACCAGACTGACAGACAAGAATGTTCTTGGGTCTGGGGTTCCTCTCTTCTTTGCATCATTTAGTGAGAATCTCTTAAAACTCGAAGGGTGCAGGTAGGGAGAAAGTAGGAGCACGGTCACTGAGAAAATCTGGGCGTTGGGTTTGTCCAGGTCTGTACTAGCTTCATTTTACAGCTTCTTCGTTATATTGTTTCCTTTTCCTTTCCTTGCTGCTTTTCTAAAATTGTCAGTTTACTGGATGACCCGGAGACTTTATCAGTATTGCCTAGTTCTTCCTGAATCTTTCAAACACGTTTAGCTGTCAATCTACAAGGATACTAAATTGTATCCTGAGGCAAACTTAGAGTCTCCTGGTTTATAATGTTGTTGTTGACAAGATTGTGACATGTAAGTTCAAGACAGACGTGGCCCTGTGTGTGTAGATACTCCTTATGGAGAACACAAGACATCTGCTTGGAAGCGGAGAGGGAAACCTTCATGCTGCTGAATCAAACTGGAAAATCTGTAGTGACTACAATCTTGTTTGTTTTTTGTCTTACCTTCTAAAATTTCAAGATGTGTTAACATTTTAGCTAACATATATAAAATGTCAGTTCTGGTGGTCTAGTGGTTAAAATTTGGCATTCTCACAGCTGTGGCCTGGGTCTTTTTTCTGGTCAGGGAACCACACCCCCCATCTGTTGGTTGTCATCCTGTGGTGGCTGCGTGTTGCTGTGATGCTGACAGCTATGTCACCAGTATTTCATGTACCAGCAGGTCACCCATGGTGGACAGATTTAAGCAGAGTTTCTGGACTAAGACAGACTAAGAAGAAGGACTTGGCCACCCACTTCCACATAAATTGGCCAATTGCGAATAGCAGTGGAGCGTTGCCTGATATAGCGCCAGAAGTTGAGAGGATGGAGCAAAAAGACCAGGCAGGGTTCTGCTCTGCTGTGCACACGGTCACAAGGAGTTGAAATTGACTCCACAGAACTAACAACAGCAAATTATAAAATGTGCTTAGTAACGTATTTTACATTGTCTAAAATCTAAAAAGAGCTGGAGGAACCGTGTGGTGAAATGATGGCTGAGAAGTGAGTGAGAGAACTGTGCTGATGTTGTAGGCCTGAGACTGGAAGAACAGAGAGAATCAACTAATTGTCTAGCACTTCTTATTCCAGGCTCCATGCGTGTGTTTTAAATAGGGTATCGCATTTAATACACAGAACAGCTCTTTTGGGTTTTAAGTTAACAGTACTATGAGGTTGAACCAAATGAAATTGCCATTTTTGTAAGAAAAAATAATTACCTATTGGTGATTTCAAATGGCTCAATCTAAGATTTTTTTTTAATAGAGGAAAAAAGCTGATGTGTAGAGAGATTACATAATTTCCCCAAAACATCCGCTTTCAAACCCGGGTGTTATGACTCAGATCCATTCTTATTCCGCTGTACTGGGCTGTCTTCCAAAGAGGCTGAGTCCTTACGTCTCTGTTGACGGTGGAGAAACCATTTAATATGTCTGCACCGTGGTTTCCATACCCGCAATGGTCTGTTAATTCTACCCACTTACTTGATAGATTTGTAATTAGGATCAGATAAACTTCTACGTAAAACTGTTTGAGGAATTTGTCCTAGAAACTTCTTATCATTTTCCTGTTTTTCAGTCTATGAATGTGGCCAAAAGATATAACATCAACCAAAATGGAAAACATAACTGTTCTTAATATAAACTATATCTTTATAGTCTCTCCCATAAAAATCTCTCAGATTTCTTACAGTTGGGAAAAATTATCTTTTACTATAGAAAAAGAATTTTGTAGTTTGGAAATATTTTGCACTTAGCCTATTTTGAAAAGATTAAAACTGTAAAAATGTTATTGACTGACTTCTTAGGGGTAGTTAAATGCATTTGTCCAAAGAGAAGAGAGAGGAAACTTTACTGGAATGTTCAGGAAGTTTAGGCACCCGCGACACCTTGTACTGCTTTTCTTACACATAGTAAATACTCAATAAATATTAAATGAATCTAAAAAGTACAGGAGAGAGAATGAGAGGTTTTTAAAAACCCTTTTATTATAAATTGCAGAATTACTGGTATCAGAACGCTTTTCTAGACCTCTGAATTTCTAAAGATTATCTGAAGCATCCAGTAACAGGAGCTGTTTGAATATAAATGAGGTAATTTGTGTTACTTGACTGTATGTGTCGGGTCCACATGTAAATGTATTCTTTTTCTGTTGAGTGTGCCTACAGCAAGTATGTGCAGGAGCTCTACTCGATGCTGATGAAACTGGCAGCAAGACAGACACATTCTTGCCTTCATCCAGCTCACAATGTACTCTGGTATTCTAGAGGCTCTGCCTGGTGAATTGATTTCATGGAAATTTGAGTAGTTTCTTTGAGCAGAGCTTAAACAGGATGAACGAAGGACAGTTGTCATTGGGTTATAGTTAAGGAACATTTACTGGAACAGGAAATTGTTTGGATGCTTTGGGGACATACACTCAATGCTTAGCTGATGAAAATCACACCATTTACGTGCCCAGCTCCCTCCTCCTGGAAGGGAGAACTCAGAGAATCTAGGAGTGTGTGCTACATAAAAGGAGGCACCTGAGCAGGGATGAGAAGACGGTAGCTTTAGGTATGGATCACCAGCCATTGCTTCTCTGTCCTCAACCTCTCTAATCCTGGGAGTTTCTACGGACCTAAATTTGCCCAGATTTTCAGCAGAACATTCTGTAGTGAACTGAAAAGCTTAGCACAGATGCTAAGTGCCTCTTGCGTGTTAATCATATATAAAGGCTTCTCATGGCATAAAAGAGTTGGTATACTCATAAAGGTGAGCAATTTTCTGCTCAGTGTATGATCTTCTACCCACTAAGACTATACTTAATAATAGATTTGATATAGAAGGGATTATTAACAAGTCTTCTATCTCTAATTAGAAGGATTTGGGTTATAACAAAGTCTAGGAACACAAGCCTGAGTACATTACCCAATATTGGACAGGTGCTTGAGAACACATGAATGTGATGAGTTTGTGAAATGGACTGGAGATTACATTATATTGTGCAGTTAGAACCAGAGCATCCATCAAGGTGAAGGCCAGCGTCTGGGATGTGATCCAGAATATTCCCAAGTAGTGGCCGGAGCCAAGTCAACGCTGTTCACATGCTATCTGTGCATAAGCTCTAAGTGAATCCAAGTCCTGATTTTGCCACTTTATAAAAATAACCACCGAGCTAACTTGGTGAGATTCACTGTTCAAACGACACCTGAAGATTTTCCTTTAGGGCTACAAGGATCGGTAGCAGCCATTATGTGTTTCTGTGGTGTGCACACATGTGCCTTCATATACAGAATAACATAAAGTTACATTGCTTAAATTAAATTTGCAAATACCATAACTATTAATGATTTATCTCAGCTCATCTTTCCTGAGGTTTCATAGCCCTCAAAATAGCATTACTAAAAGAATTTTTAATTGAGGTTCAGGAAGTATGAGACTAGATTCATTTAGCCAGGTTTTTTCTTTTTTTTTGGCCTACGTAGAGGTTGATAGTAGACTATTGTATAAAGTAATTCTTCTGGAGAATACCCCGCAGAGGGGATGATTTCGGTGGGAACTTACTGTGGGGAAAGCAAGGGTAGAAGTCAGAGTGGAAATAGCATGAATATTGGGGGTGCTGATTCACCCATGCAAAACTCTCAAAGTGATATGCCCTTTCTTTCCTGACATGGTTCTATTCGTATTCTTCATAAGGAAAGTCTTTGTACACCAATCTAGAAGTCGGAGTAAAATTGCTGTCTGAACTTGAGCTTGTTCAGATCCTGCTTCTGCCCCTCCTTTGGGGTACGACTTGGACCAGTATGAATACGTAGGCTTGGGAAGTATATGTGGGGGTAGAGATATCAGTTAGTTTATGATTGCCAGATTTAGCAAATAGAAATATAGGACAACCAGTTCAAAACAACGAATGCTTCCTTAAGTATGAGTATGTCCCAAACATTGCATGAGACATATGCATACTAAAAATATGTTTGTTGTTTACCTGCATTTGAAGTTTAATGGGGCCCCCTGCATTTTACCCGGCAATGCTTATTTAGTTAGAACTTTAGTGGAGGACGCTCCCATTTAACGGCTCCACAGTTTTGTATGGACGTTTGTTGGTGCTGCTGTTCTGCACAGTGATGTTTGATTGACCCCTGTTAGATACTCAAATGTAAAGGAAAAGGAGGTGTGCACTCAGCACCCTGGGCCCGGAGTTCCACAGGGATTTTTGTGCCTTGACAAAGACCCTTCCTCTTAAGACCCCTGTGGTATGCAGAGAAGGTAGCCCAGTCGGCAGTGGGCATGTTTGCATTGACCCAGGAGGCATCCAAGAGGAAAGGAATTAAGATTCTCCAATGCTAGTTACTGGAAGTTTCTATTCAACTAAAGCCTGAGTAATGGGTAAGATAGTCCTGACTGATACCTTCTTGCAGCTGAAGACCCAGGATCTCAGAAGGGAACTATCATAAGGGCAAGGGAGACTGGGCTGGTGGCCTAGATCACCCACAGAATTGTTGTCCAGCATGTGCCACAGTCTGAAAGCCCCCTCATCTATTTCTCCCGGCAGAAGGTGTGCTATGGAAGTGACAGTAAATATGTGAGGACTCATCTTCGGAGGCCAAGGTGCTTGATTCTTTGTGAAAGCAGCACCAGAGAGACTAAAACTATTTTTGAGACAAGTACTCCTGTGGCCGGGGCAGATCTTAGGTCAGCAGTGCCAGCCTCTCCAGAATGGACAAAGACGCCAGCTTAGCAAAACTGTGTTCTACTTTGGTGAGCTCAGGTTTCAAATGGCACCCACCATGCAGCATCTCACTCAACTCCCATCCTTGTATGCTCACTCCCCAGGCTGGGTCCTACTTATTTGCTTGATTTCTTTTCCTCTCAAGTATTCATTCTTTTAGAAGCTCATCTCCCCTTGCAATTTGGTTAGATCGCCTCTCTTTTGTCTCAGTTGAGCAAACATGTTGGAATGCTTTACTAATTCTTTTCCCTGGAGGCGACTTGGCCTTAGTATACCAATAAAAACTAGGGAGGGGGGAAATGATAGTTGGGGGAGGGTGTATGTGAGTGTGTGTGATGTGGGGAGGCACCCTGATCTTAGCTTCACCCCTGTATGTTTAAAGTGCTAGCGCCCGGCACATTGAGATAGCCAATAAATGTTAGTTTCCTTTCACCTCTCTATTAACAGCTACGCTGGAACCAGCCAGCTAGTTTTTTACCTAGGCAGAGAGGAGAGGTCCGGAAGAAAGAGGTAGGAGAGATTTTCTTTGCTTCCAAGGGAACTGTCAGTGTCTTCTTGGGAAGAAAGAGGAGAATCTGTCAGGCAAGTGTGATATGACAGTATAAACTGCTAAGTACCTGGAGACTTTACTCAGATTTTAAAAATTCTGGAGACCTTGCTTTTTCCTTCAACAAGATAAGCAATTCAGACTAAATCAGTGGTTTGTAATCCTGGGTGCACACAAAGATCATCTGGCAAGTGTGTAGCAAAATACACCCTGACTCATGCCAGGATGACCATTTTGTTCCTACACAAATCTGCATCTTTATTGTTCTGAAATCAACGCTATAAACATAATTCAAAACAAAATTTTCAATATTCAGTCTTGGAAGAGGTGTTGGTCAAGGTCCATTATGCGTAACTGGAAAACTTCCTTTCAGAAAGGGGGAAAAAATGTACTATGAGGAAGTCTTTCATATGAGTGAAAATGTACCCTTTGGAGTTTTCCTTTCCTGTCTCATTAGCTTGTATACATGTGGGAATCAAAAGGTTTGCATTTTCCTCATAACAGTTCTTGCTATGACATTTGATGACTTTTGCCACTCAACAAATTAATCACATAGAGCAGGCCAAGCACAGTCTTCATCATAGTTACTAAGATTGGCAAGGACTGTTCTCCTGAATTCTGATACATTGTACCATTTATCATCCAAACCAGAATTCTTAAAGCATAAAAGGGAGAGCCAAAAATAATGAACAGGCATAATCCTTCCATAAAAGGTGTCAAATGGAACTTTTCCAGGGAAACTGGTGTCTACTTTCTCCCTATACATGCTTGGAAATTCTGACTTAATGGGTCTGAGTGGTGTTTCCAAAGCCCTCCAGGTGATTCTGATGAGCAAAGTGCTTGTGAACCACTGGAATCTTCTTGAAGTTCTTTGCACTATGTCTAGTAGGGCCTCATGTCTCTCATACCCGGAAGCCAAGAGTGAACTATCTGTGAGTTTCTAAATTCTGGGTATTTGTGTTTTGTCCTTAGTTGGCATTATTCACTGCTTTTTCTGAGCCCTCTACCTTTTCTCTTTCCTTTCTGTGAGTATACAGACCCGAGGGGGGCGGAGTAAAAGGAAAAATCTTGAGGCCCATTTTGCTTATATTTCCCTTAGGAGAAACTTAATTTTAAAGCAGTCTCTCTGGAACCATGATCTACCACAGAGAAAGCAGATTACAAAATTATTATGCCCTCTGGGAAGAAGGTGTTTACTCATTCCCGAATTCAGGTCATATTAGTGGACAGAGATGAACGGCACATCCAATTAAGGTGAGCACTAGGAATCGCGTGTGAAGCATTGCTCTGACAATTACTGACCGCTGCATCCCAGCATCTCCAGCTTGCCCAGGGAACACACTGAACAGTAAGCTCTTGCAAATGAGAGAAAATCACATTTATTACTTAGCTCAATTTGTTAAGGGAGATATCTTATTTTGCTCTTTATTGTCCTCTTATAAGAAACCGAACTAACTTAAAAAACTCTGAAAATGATGTGTCAGTCAGAGTATCCATGCCATGTCTGTGGTCTCCGAAGGGGTGCTCCTTAGTCGTCCATGCGTCACATCATGTGATCCCAATTATCCACTCAGAAGTTATTGGATAAGGGTAGGCAAGTGAAACCAGAGCAGCCACAGGCACAGCAGAAAAGGTGACATGAGCCAATACAATTTCCTTTCTCTAGAACATCAGCTAAGAAAGAGAGGGTGGTTAACAGGTTGAGGAGGAGCAGAATTTTAAGGTTGTAATGTAAGAAAGTGAGGGTTGCTTGCAACCCAGTGATGTGAGGGATCAGAAACGAAGAGAAAGCAGATACAGTGCTGCTGAAGTGTGATGTGAGCATCAATGCTGGTTTGTGTGCTATTATTTACCACTCTGTGACAAGCAAAGAGAAGGAGAAAAAGCTAAGCTTTTAGATTGTATAGCAATGTAACATTACTGTGACATCCAAATGTGCGATTTTGTGTTTTATAAGAGTTTTGGTCCCTGATGAATTGGGGATTGGTGGGGGGAAGTGTTCCTTAACCACAGACAGTTTGAGAAGCACTGCATTAGAAGCAGGGGATAAAGGTGTAGGAAAAAGGAACCACTGGGAGAAGCAGAGTCATATTAGTGGCTGAGTTTTAATGAAGATTCATGAGTTGCTGTTGCTGAAGCTGTTACTGAACCAGGTTTGTTTTTGCTTGCCAACCAGAAAGCCAAGCACCGAGATGACGAGATTGCAGCAGAGAGATAGTTTAATCACAAGGCGGCCATATGAGGAAGCAAGAGATGAGTCTCAAATTCACTTCCCCAAAAATAGGGACTCAGGGATATTTATGGGATAGGGGGCAAGGTGGTCTGAAGTGTGGAGATAGGTGATTGGAGGTGAGGAAAGGTGAAGTAATTGATGATCTGTGCAAGTGTAGTCAGACTTCATGCCTCTTCAAAGGACCCATGTTCACAAAATGGTGGCATTAGCATGACCTGAGGGTGAAGTTTTTAGACTCTTGATGTCAAATGTTGCTCACTGGACATCGGTGCAGGCCCAGTTGGTGGGTTGGTGGTCTCAACTGGCCTGGAGTGGACAAAGGGGTTCTAATTCCTGAAAACAGCTCACACACCCATTACCATGGTGACCCAGGCTCCAGGGAGATGTTATCTATAGGCGCCTAGTGGGAGTCAGAGAGCATATTGCCTAAACAGCACAGTTAACAATGGGTGGGTAAACAGCTAAAAGCCATAATCAGTAATTGCAAAAAAGAAAAAAGCCTTTAGTTCCTAGCTACTTAATCATCAATGGCTAACTGCCCGGTGCAAAGCTTGTCGAGCCACGTTGAGTGTCAAACCTTCCCACTATCCTCTCCTGTTCTTCCTGGGGTCTGGTTTATGGACTATCTGACATTTGAGTGAGTTTCTGTTCCTTGCAACTATGGAACCAAAAAACATAAGTGAAAGCAAAGAAAGGAAACATCTATAGAATTGTGTTGGGAGTTCTAATTTATTACATAATAGGAATGTCTTTAGATTTTTTTTCTTTTTGCATACTGATTGTCATCCCATTTTAAATTAGAAATGTGGGATTTAACAATTTATTTATTTAGTGATAGAAGTGTTGTATGGACTGGTGACCCCAAGAGGAAGCCAGCTAGACAGCAAGGAGGAAATATATGGCTCATGAGAGAAAAAAATCCATCATAAAAAAGGAGGCTGGCACTGTCATTCAGGGCATAACATGAGTTTGTACTTGATCCTGCCCTGACACTGACCCCTGCAGGCCTCTGTCTCCTGGTTAGGATTGTAAAACTGAACAAAACGTAACACCCAATAATTCTTCAGAGAATTCCTTCCTCTTTGCTTGCCAATGAAAGGGTGGATGGAGTGTATGGAGGGCTAGGAGTTTTTCTCCTGATCCAGAGACACAAATGCAGGGGACACAGAGGAGATCCAGGGAGTTGTAGTGAAGAGATCTGATGTCACCGTGTTATTGGTGCTCAAGAGCAGGTTAGCCTCGAGTGTGGGGAACCTGCAGAAAGTGGGCCATGGGTTTGCCCAGCAACATGGTGGGGTGGTTGGGAAAGGTTCACCATGGCAGAGATGAGTGATTGTGGGGTACAATCTTGAAAGATACTGAAGGTCACATCTGAAGCTCAAGGATGCCAGAGATGCAGGTAGCAGCACAAATTACAGATGAGGCAATTGTACACTCCTCCTACCTCTTTGAACCCAAAAACCTGGGACTTTCATAAAGATCCAAGTAGGAAGAAGGACTGGCATCCTGTTGTTTTGCAGGCAGTATTCTCGATCCATTGGAGCCACAAATGTTGTAGTGCAGGAAGCAGCTGAATCACATCTCTGATTTATTTGGAGGGCAGTGGAATACACAGACTCAGCCAGAAAGAAAGGAGTTGGGGAGGTCTTAGCTGTGGGTGTGAGGATAAAGTGAGGAAGGTAGATCGGGGCATCAATAATTGAGAACTGCAGATGCCAGACTCAGGAGCCTGAATTTACCCTGTAGGCCATCAGGAGCCACTAAAGAGTACTATAAAGGGGAATAATGTAGTGGGAGGACAATTATACAACACGGATTTAGGTTGATCCTAGAGTGGTGTGCAGGAGGATTAATGCAAGGGGATCTAGCTTGAAGTCTTGTAGAACTAATGGAAGCCTTAATCAGGGGCATGAAAGAGGGAATGCTAAGGAATGAATGTGGGAGACATTAAGAAAACAAATACTTATAAGGTTGGGGATTGATTACATATCTATTTGGTAACTTAGTCACTTTAATCTCCTGTATTTACTTTAATTGTTATCCACAACATATATTAAGCTACAATTTGATTAGTCAATATAAAGAATGAGTTAAATAGACCTCCACACATCCTTCAAGAGCTCCTAATGCAAATAGGCAATCACATAAAAATATGCAAGAAACAAATGCTGTAAAATCTCCTTGATTAAAAAAATAACAATTGGGAAAAGGGTCAGATTAATATAGTAGGTATTCTGAGTTATAAAATGTTTTTTAAAAACACAGTTTTATTACTGTCACGTTCATGTAGAACTAGGTGCTCTATGTTAACATTACACAAAAGAGGTTTTGTTTTAATTAAAAACTAAGATTTTTATAATTAATATTATTTTTCATATGTGGTGTTCTTCTAAAAAATAATTTTTAATCATAATTTGGTAACACTAAATTTGTCCAATCCATTAAGGACAACTTTGAATAAGTTTGGTCTGAATTAAAGAGGGCCTTTAAAAATATGTAATTATATTTTATGCAACTATGGAAAATAGGAATGCAAAGACTAGTATAGAACTGTGGGAATAAGATATAAACATTCCAATGGTCTACCAAAGCTTCTGGGTAGAGATTCTGGAGGAGAAAGAATTCAAGGAGTTATTTCCATAGGAGGAGAAGAATACTTATGGGCTTGAGTCCTTGGCTCCTACACAGTGGTGTAAGTGGCTCTCTAGGGCTGTGATAAGGCAGGGCATTGAATCTGAAAGTTGAATCAGGTATTTGCGGTTTCTGTTAAAGAAGGACAGATACGGCAATCTCCTATAGGGTATCATTTTAAAGATGATAGGAGGGCTGCTTTCTAAAACTTTTCCCCTACCAAAAGGTGTTGCTATCTGCAGTTCCAAAATGAGAGGCAACTTCTTTAAGTTTCTTTTTTTCCAAGGCTCATAGAACTAATTCTGAGGTGGTTAACACTAAACTCTCAGTAAGTTGCTTGTGACTTATTGGGTGCTTCCTTCCTATTTGTAGAGAAGTGGACTGGGGAGAGTACCCTGAAGAGAGACATGAGGACACCTGAAAGAAGGAAAAATGTCCTGCAAGGGGAGAAGAGGCTCACTAACAACGCGCCCAGCTTCAGAGTTTGAACCTTTGATGGCAATTGTTTTACTTATCAGACTTTCAACCCTTCCTGATTGTCAAGTGCAGCTAGTAGCTCAGTGATTTATACTGAAGATGATAAGGTGAAGCTCAGATGTTACAGATTTCCTATACTATATGTAATCTTCTGTACTGTGTATAATCACACCAGTTCCCTTAAAATTGTGACCTGAACATGAGAAAACCTGAAAAAGTCAACTGTCCTGAACTGGCTCTGAACATGTTCGTATGAAACAAAATCATAACCTACCGTCTTTCAGATCCAAAAACTTTGCTCCCCTTAGGTGAAGATTGATCTTGAGTGACTTAATGCTCTATGTGAGGTAGTTATTTAAAGAATTCATTCTTGTCACAAAATAGCACTTTTTAAATATAATAATAGTACATATTTATCATAAAAATATCAAAAATATAAGACAATGAAAGAAATATATATGAATTGCACCATCCAGAGGTAACAACAGTTAACATTTCCTTTTCACCATAGTGTGTGTGAGTGTGTGTGTATCCAAAGAACACCATATCTTTGGACATTTGAGTCAAACTGGCAAGAAATTAGAAGGAAGTTGGATTATTCTCTTCTTGTCCCATAAGTTCTCCAAGATCACAGGTAGATAAGCTAACTATTTTGGTTCCAAAGAATCAGCAACTGGGACTGAAAAACAGACGAATAAACAAAACCCTGACCAGTCAAGATGTGAAATGATTGTGCGGTCCATGATCCTCTGCAAGCTGGAAGCATGCTGAAGATCTGCTCATATGCTAAGGAGGGCATTTCTCAATGATCTCTTCAGATCTGATCAAGGAAGATAACGGGAGAAGAAGGACATCCCAGAATGGACTCAAGAGCCATGGAGAACAAGACAGTGGACTTATGAGCTACTCTTAGGGAGCAGAACTGGTACCCAATCAAGGAGAATTCACCAGCTTCAGAGTCTGGAGCCTTCACAACATATGCCCAGAGGATGTCAGAGTTGTTATGGACTGAAGTCTGCTGCCTTCTTCCCACTATTCTCCTTTTTAAATGGGAGCATTAATGGCTACAATTCTGGCTGACTTCCACCCCTTGTGTATTAACTATGTGTGGGTTAGATAACTTATAATTTAGTTCCTAGGCTTCCAGCTCAAGAGGAGAGCCACAGCTGCACACATGTGGACACATTCATAAGATTCTAAACTTTGACCATGTTGACTCTCTTGAGAGAGGAGATGAATCTGTCTTGGAAGGAAGGAGTACATATTTGGGACCAAAATGGAGAACTGTGGTAGGTTGTATTATTGTCCTTAAATAGTCATTGTTTCCCTGGGGGAAGATTATATTGCCCCATTCCATATACATCAGGCTTGGCCACATTACTTGCTTTGGACAAGAAAATACGAGTATAAATGAGAAGCCATTCATGCTTCTGTCTCTCCCCCTACCATTTCAGAAAATGGTTCTTCATCAGTCAATGTTCCAGGACAAAAAAGACCTCTAATAGATTGGATCATAGGCTATGAAGGATAGGTAATATGATCAAGAAAGAAACTTGTCTTATTGCATGCTCCTAAGACTATGGGCTCATTTGTTATTGCTGTATAACTTAGCTAAGCTGATCTTTCTTTCCCTCTATATTTTGACTTTTAAAAGCAAAATTTTGATCATATTGCCCATACAGTTTTCCATCCTGTATTTTTCTCCTAACTTCATTGTGAAACACTTAGAAATATCTAGCAGTGGTTGTCAAAATGTAAAGAAAAATAGTTTTCAATTCTTAAAATCAACTGAAAAATTAGGTACATGGGAATGCATAGACAGAGGTGCTCTGAACAAGATGTTGACAGTCATTTGGGGGTTTTCTCCTCACTTTTGTCAGGTCATATCTTAGATGGTTGAATTTATATCATAGCTTCATGAGTTAATTGAACTTAGTCTAATTTAAAAGAATAGTAAAACTCTGGCTGGTTTTCAAAGCACCTCTGACCTCTGATGTTCTTTTATCATTTCTCTTCTAATAATTAAGACTTTACCACCCACAATGGTGGACGGCACAGAGAGTTTGAACATTCCTTTTTCCATTTCTTATTGTTTGCCTATTTCTTTTTCTCTTTCTTTAATTAGAGAGAGTCTTATTGACTTAATGGGAATAAAGAAGAAAACATATTCACAAAAATAGATGAAGCATACATGCCTTAAAAGAAAATCTGTCATATGGTTTACAATTGTTTCTTATATTTATTTTTTAACTTTACATTAACAAGGCTGACTTTCCCATGGCCTTGGAACAAGGCCCTTGCTTTCCAGGAAAAGCAATTCAAATAGAGCTATTTTATGGCAATTAGATGTCTTAGAGAAAAGCTTTTAACAACTCAGAGCCTGTCAAATGAAAAGACGTTATCTAAATGTCTTTGAAAGAAGATTTTAATTTCGTTATTACTTATCCATTTGGGAAAATAAAGCTCATCGGAGAAATGCCATTATTGTGTGTATTAACATTTTAAATTTGCACAAACAGTTCTGTCATACCTTCCCTGAGCTCCATCAAGACAAAGGTTGAGAACTGGGAATTATTATTTAAAGAAGAATCAATCATGCGGCCGGCCCAGTGGCTCAGTGGTTAAGTTTGCACATTCTGCATTGGCAGCCTGGGGTTCACCGGTTTGGGTCCCGGGTGCGGACATGGCACCGCTTTTCAAGCCACGCTGTGGCACGCGTCCCACATACAAAATAGAGGAAGATGGGCATGGATGTCAGCTCAGGGCCAGTCTTCCTCAGCAAAAAGAGGAGGATTTGCGGCAAATGTTAGCTCAGGGCTAATCTTCCTCCAAAAGAGAAGAAGAATCAATCAGAAACATATCTGAATTACATGTCTTCAGAATATAGTTCAATCAATTAATTGCTCGTTCAAAAATAATTTTTTTTACTTTTACTTTTTAGGCACCTATATCATGTATATCAGCATGGACAGATATAATAAAAAATATAAATAGAAACAGCTTAATGTAAGTCAATCTCTTTCCAATAATTTCAGGACAAGTAAGTGAATTTTGATATTTTTGTTACAGTAACTCTTCATTCCAAACTGTTGGTGATTCTAGCCGTCTCTTGACTGGCTCCAAAAGGCATATTATTTTGGCTTTGCATTTAATTTTATAAAAAAATGATTTTTAGCTTCATAATAAACTAAACGCTTCATTTCCAAGGGAATCTATCAAAGAAGATGGTAGATATCTATGTTTCAGTTCCTAAAACTTCCTTTAGATGTCTCTGTTTCACATCTCATCAGAATCAATACAGCAGGCCACTGGGAAAGACAGTGCCTGGAGCTGGCTTCCTAACCAGCTGAATTTGTCCTTTAAGGACAAACAGGGCTCTTTGAAAAGAGAAGTTGACAAAGTTAGTAAAAAAAAAAAAATTATGGATGATGGCATGCAGACACATCATTAGTACTTCATAATATTCATAAGCCAAAAAATCATCTATATTGCTGAGATGTCCTTTTCTACTTAGCCTGCAGGCAATTCTGTTGCATAATGCAATTTTAATACTATTTGGTTTTGTAGTACAACCTGAGTTTTCGTTAGAGGATATGCATTCAAGCCGAAATGACAAAAATTAGATCTACAGATTTCTTTATTCTATGACTAGTCTTTTTAAATGATAGTAAATATTGAAATGACTCTGCTTCATTACATATGTGTGCACATGTCTCTTAGAAATCTAAACATGCTAGGCTATGGTGATATGTTTGGGAAGGAAAAAAAGACATCTGAAAATGTTATTAAACTTGTAGTTAAATATGATGGATTAAATACATACACTTTACCTTCCTTCTCTACCAAATCTCGACTAAAATGACATTAAAAGAATTAAAAAAGGCATGATCTAAAGGACAAGGAGAACACAAGAAGAAAGTTTTTAAAAAGTCACCAAAAGTTTGGCAGCTAGCAGAGCAGAGTGGAAAAAGTTAAAAGCTAACTGCCTGCAGATGGGGGACAAGAAGCAGGCCGTAAAACTCCAGAAGGCACCTTTCTGAAGGGAAAAGTTGGAGATAAAATTGAGAGGCGTGCGAGGCTGGCCCATGGCACAGTAGTTAAGTGTGCACGTTCTGCTTCGGTGGCCCGGGGTTCGCCAGCTCAGATCCCGGGTGCAGACATGGCACCGCTTGGCAAGCCATGCTGTGGTAGGCGTCCCACATATAAAGTAGAGGAAGATGGGCATGGATGTTAGCTCAGGGCCAGTCTTCCTCAAAAAAAAAAAAAAAAAATTGAGAGGTGTGATGGAAGGTTTGTATAAGGACCACGTCCTGCCTTACACTGCTTCCCACAATGCTGGAGAGCCTAGCAACCACTCCTTCCCTGACCCCTGTAGAAGACAGGAGGTTTGCTTCCTGGGAAAATCAAACCTAAGAAAGTTTGGATTTGGGTACGTCAGAAATCTTAGAATGAAAGAAGAGATGCTATGCTGATAAGAGAGGACTTAAAGGAAACTCTAAATACTACGCACTGATAAATCTTAGTCTTCTCTCCTCAACATGCAGAATGTGGGCACTGGTGACTTAGATTTCTTTCTGTAGTACTTGATCGGCACTAGAAAAAAAAAAAACCTACATTTTTTGACATTTTTGGGTCCTGATCACGGTACAATGAGGTCCACCAATTGGGATGTTCTGCTATTCAAACAGAGTTATCATCGTGGATATATCCAAGGACCATGAGACACGTGAAGGAGCATCTCATATGAAAGTCGGAGACAAGAACAAGATGAAAAGAACTCAGAAGAAAGAACAGCAGTGTAGACGCAGAAGGAAAAAGTGATAAGACAAGGAATCATTAATATTCTTGGGGGCTAAGGGAATATATTTTACTCTTGAAGCAATAACAGGAAGCTGTAAAAAGTTGAGAGCATAAGAAAGTAAGTAAAACATTTTTAGCAGAAGTAGAAAATTTAATGTGAGTATTAAAGTTAAAGTGAGCATTCTTCTAAAAAGTTAGAACAAAAAGAGAGAGATAGAGGCTGGCCCCGTGGTGTAGTGGTTATGTTTGGCATGCTCCCCTTTGGTTGCCCAGGTTTGTGGGTTCGGATCCCAGGCACGGACCTACATCACTCATCAGCCATGCTGTAGTGGCAGTCTACATACAAAATAGAGGAAGATTGACATAGATGTTAGCTCAGGGTTAATCTTCCTCAAGCAAAAAAAGGACGAAGATTGGCAATGAATGTTAGCTCAGGGTGAATCTTCCTCAGCAAAAAAAAAAAAAGTAAAAAACAGAGAGAAAAATAGGAAAAAATATTTTAAAAATTATTGGACCAATCATGGGCAAAGCATTCAATAATTAGGTCTTTGAGAAAGAGAACAAAAAGCGGAGAAAGGGAGGTAAAAACCCTAAATAATGCAAGAAAACTTCCAAATATTGAAAGCTGCGAATTTCTAGGTTGAAAGAGTCCTCCGAGTGTTCAGAAATGAATGATAAAAAAATGACATCAATGCATAACATCATGAAATTTCAGAACCCTAAGGATCCAAAGAAGATCCTCAAAGCAGCCAGAGAGAAATAACAGGTCACATCAGGAGGATGGTAATCAGACAGTGGAGCAGTCCCTTCCAAATCCTGAGGAAAAGTGAATTGCAACCTAGAATTCCATACTCAGCCAGGTTATCCATCAACTGTGAATGTAGAATAATACTTTTAGATATGTGGGATTTCAAAAAATGGGTCTTCTGCATATTCTTTCTCAGGACACTCTAGAGAATGTGCTCCACTGGAAAGAGGGATCCAACACAAAGGGAGAAAGTCCATGGATCTGGGTAAAAGGGGCTCTAAAACAGGAGCCAGATGAAGGGAGCATCTAGATGGTGGTGAAGGGAAGTCCCAACTTGAGAGGTGTATAACAGATCTGAGAAGAAGCAGTCTGGATTAGAAAAATGAGCCCAGAGGCCTTCAAGAGGTGTGCTTCCAAAGGAAAAGCAGAACTGATATCTTACCTGGTGGTGTGTATTTGACAGCTGAAAATGATGCTTCCCATAAGCCCAAATCAAAGATGTAATCAAAACAATGTATATATGTGCATATATATATATATTTTTTTTTCCTTTGGTGAAGAAGATTGTCCCTGAGCTAACATATATTCCTACCTTCCTCTATTTTGTAGGTAGGATGCCACCACAGCATGGCTTGATGAGTGGTGTGTAGGTCTGTGCTTGGGATCCCAAACCACAAACCAAAGAGGAGTGTGTGAAGTTAACCACTCTGCCACCAGGCCAGCCCCCAAAACAGTATTTCTGTCTTTCACTGTCCCTTTACAATTTTTCAAGGGTCACTTTCCCCCCTTTCTTCTGAACAAATTGTCCAGAAGTTCACATAGTTCATCAGCTCACTCTTAGAGAATAAAAACCTCTTGAAGCAGAAATTGGCTGGTTGTTCACCAAGCCCGTGAGTAAGCTTTCTTCTTCTTCCTTTGCATGAAGATAGATTGCATTTCTCAGCCTCTCTTGGAGTTAGATGTGGCCATGCTACTGGGTTCTAGCCAACGGAGTGTAAGAGGAAATGATGTACAACCCTTTGGGGCCTGGCTCATAAAAATTCCTGATATAAGATGCCTCATGTTCTTTCCTCTTCTAGCAGACTCATGCAGAAATGAACTCGGTGGCCTAGGAAGCTACACAGTCATATCGGTGGAGCCATAAAGTGGAAGGAGACTGGGTCTCTGAATCACATTTTGGTGCTTGAGAGCATAGCCATCTGCCAATCGAGAAGAGACATTCCATTTTGGCAAGAAATAAATTTCTATTGTCATGCCACATCAAAATATTTAGTGAAACTGTCCTCTGGAGACTTGGAAGGGATACCATGTTTCTACTCAACTTATAACTTCGGGGAAGGCTTGGAAAAAGTCAGAGTGATGAGTATTACCATGTGCTTTCAGCAAAGACTGACGAGAAGGAGATGAACTCAGGAAAGAATTGGTAATTTGAAAGCATAAATGAAAGCGAAGAGAGAAAGACCAGAAATTGGGACTTTCAATCTCAAATATATTATCAACAAGCAAATTAGAATATCTGGTCCCAGACTATAACTAAAGCCATGCATTTGGTTTAACGTCTTATGTCCACCCTCCATCTGAGGTGCCCAGCTACTTTCAGTGGGAGAGGGGCAGGTGATTTTTTATCCGTCCTGTCCACTTACCTGCCCCCTGCAAGCTGTCATTACTGATACTATGGGGTATGGGCATGGAGCTCAGCTGGAGGAAGGAGAATTTCATACTAACCTTGATTCTGTTGTAAGATGGGCAGATGTTTGGAGCCAATTTTTCTCTCAGGGCTGCTTGGTGGTTCTGCGGGGGCTCCTCCTGCTGGGCTCATCTGGCTGCAACATCTGCAGTGTGGACGTGCCCCTCTCGCTGTCCACTCAACCTAGGGTGTAGGCAACAACATTCTACCATCTCTTCCTCATCCAGAGAGTCCTCTTGGGTAGGGCTGAAAATGGCCCTAGGCTAGCTCTCTGTGTGAGGTCCTCATGGTATCGAGTAGAAATACTTTACTTCACTGCCCAACAGCTCGCCAACTGCCCCTCCTGCCTTCCGGTAAATCTGTCAGATCCTAGTCCTCCTGTACCTCCACTGCAGGGAACACATCTCAAGCTCTCCAGGTTGTCCCAGTGAAGCCCTTTTTGCAAACAGTAGCATCCCATCCTTTCCCCTTGGAGAAGGAGAACCTCACAGCCTAGCAGTGCACACACACACACACACACACACTTCTTCATAAATCATATCATCGCCTCCAATCTCTTGACTCTTTTTATATCCTCCTGTGGTTTTCGAACTGCCTGACTGGTTCTGTAATATCTCCTTTAAAAATCTGCGTTTTGGCTTGATGCTTCTTTTTGTAATTTCATATTTAATATATTGCTGTGACTTAGCTGAAATTTCCCATTTAACATCCTGTTACACTGTATTAGAAAAAGTTTCATACCTCAGTTGGAAGAATGGGGGAAAATTAGTTATAGGCACAAAGAAACCAATTATATAATAGCAATGTTGAAAATTAAGCAATTTTAAATTCCACATAAAACAAAAAGTTGTATAAGAAGGGAAACTAACTGCCTTCTCTCCACCCCACCTCCCACCCGCAGTATGGCAAGCTACTGCTCACCATGCAGGGAATGCGAGTGATGCGCATGGGCCATCTTAGTCCTGAAAATATTCTTTGCAGATCAATTTCCTGTACTAGAAAGAAGCATGCAGGTGATGGATTTGAAAGGTGGCTTTTCCCACATCAGATTGCCCATTCCAAAATATTAAAAACAGCTAAATAAAATGCATTTCTTTGTATAATTTGGTATCTTTCTTTAAAAGAAAATTTAGGCCTGGTCAATGGACTCTTTGTCCATCCCATTTCTAAAGCTAGAAAACTCCATTTCTTTCCTTCCCTCTCGCTCATTCTTCCTGACCTCTAATCATTCCCCAAGTACAGTCAATCCTGTGCTGGTTCCATGGCTGACATCCTAGAATGCTGAAATTAGGAATGGTGTGGCCAGGTTGTCACCTTAATCCTGAAATATATTATAAACCAAATGTGGGAGGAAAATGAGCATGGTCGCAAACAAGAAGGGGCTACATCTGTAAAGCTTCCCCACTCTTTTCATCTGCAGAAAATGCTTGTTTTGTAGGTTAGGATTTTCTTTCCGTCAGAGCAAAGGATCACTGTTACCGCTTTTCTCAGCTCAGACAGGCAGAGTCATTTGTCCCATATTCTGAGACTATGCCACTGTGAATAGCATGTCCCATGCCGTATTGTAGTTGGTGTGTTAAATGGCATCTTTCTTACTGTAAGAGAACTCCTTAAGGTTAAGGATCTTACTCACTTTCGTGTCCCCACGTCTAAGAACAATGCCTGGAACAAAGGACTTAAGAAATGTTGAATGAGTGAATAAATGATTGAATGAATAAAAGAGAGGAAACTAGGATTAACTCAAATATGATTTACTTTTGTCAACATTTTGAATCTTATTGTAATTGTTTATATGTGTCTGTCTCCTCCTAGCGACAGTGAGACCCAGAGGGTGTGAATCCTGTCTTACTGATTCCAGCAGCTGGAATGATAAGCATGGTGCCCAGTGTCGAAATGTAATAGTTGCTAGTTAATGTTTGTAAAATGAAGAAATGAATGCACTAATTTATGAGATGTGCAACAACGAGCAGCCTGTGTAGTCAGTGTCTCGTGATTCATCATGCGAACTCTTGTCCTTATTTTTAGGAACTCAAATCTGTAGTTGAAATCCAAAAAGAAATTAGCTTCACGTGTCACTTCCCCTCTACTACCACATTCATCACCTTCTAAAACACCAATTTTGTTTTTTAAGACAATAATATTTGCTTTTTCTTTTCTTTTTTTTAGGTTGCCAGATCTTGAATGAAGACCACGTTTACAAATGCAGTTAGGATAAGCCTTTTACAGAACTGGATAAGGATAAGGATAAGAAAAGGATAAGCCTTTTACAGAACTTTGTAGAACCAGTTTCTTTGTCTAGTCAATGCTGTTGGTATTGGATGATTTAATGAAAATGCCTGAGGCTTACAGATAAAAGGACTATGGAACAAAGTTATTACATGGGAATCCTTCCTGAATAATATTTATTGCGGAATGTCCCTGGCACTAAGTAAAAATAGATAAAATATTAGCATTTTCAAAGCCCTAATCTTATGTCCACACAAGTGCCTTGCTCTTATTTTAACTTGGGCTTAACCCTGCTTGACATCAGAAGAAGTACACCCAATCCTCATTTTTGGGCAAGAAGAACAAATCGCTCTTCCTTGTTCACAAGACAGATGGAGCATCCAAAGATCAGCTCTCTATTGGGAACTCGGAAACCACTCACTCCCAGGCCTACCGTCTGCTTCTCTGTACAAAAGACAAAAACCACTAGGAGGATCAATTTTTAAAATCAGACTGTTATGGGTAGTTGAAAATTTAATTTGCCCCCAACAGAAAAGAAAAAGGAAGCCTGCAAAGCAGGAATAAAGGAAAATTTTTAACATATTAAAACTGGCTATATCTGTCATGCTCAATTGTGCAACAGAGCAAAATGAGATGAGCATATTAGTGGCAGTTGAGAAAAATGGCTTTTCAAATTCAGTTTTTTATGAGGGTAATTTAGTAAGAGTAGTATAAGAGTCATTAAGTACGAAATACCATAAACGTCAATGTGAGTTGCATTCTGCTTTTGTTTGGCTCACGGAGTGACATAGCATACCTTAAATCTGATGAAGATGCTCTTTTGGAAACTATAAAGAGAGAAGCATTAACACAGACTGAGAGTGGCACTAGATTCCCGGGGAATAGGGCTCCTAAAACAACCTTTGCCTGTCTTGTTGAGGAGATGGGAAGAGCTAAGAGGAAGCCTGTGCTTCCAACCCATGAGTGGTGTAAAATCAAGAAGAACCTTCTTGTGAGCCAGCCACCCACCTCCTACTGGGAACACAAGAGGAATGTAGGCAGGAGCAGTGAGCTTGTGGAGGATGATTTCAAGCAGGGAGGCAGGCGCGAGGAATGAAGAATCCTCAGGCTGTGACAGAAGGAAATGCAAGCCCAAACGCAGGTGTCGGCTCAGACTCCTAGAGGATTACTTCGGTTATTGTGTTGAGATGGGATGAAAAGGGAAAATCGTCTCCTACTCCCTTGCCTCAGCCAGCCTGAAAAATTATGGAGTGTGAAGTGTAATCCCTTGTAAATATTGGTTTGAAGGTCTCACCAACTCTAGAGAGTATAAAAACCAAGAAAATGCACTATAAATCGAAGATCTCAACGGGAAAGTATACTTTTATGAGTCCACGTTTATTGAATATTTGCTGAGCTGAGGACGGTATGACAAATTTGACCTCTGTCCAGATACTTCATATTTTGGACTCGCTGAAGTTCATTTTAGTTTCATCACAGGCCTTGCCCTCAGAAAAAAAGACTCAGTCCTTCCTACTTGCTGTACACCAGCATCCTCCTCCTTCCTTACCAATATTTCTCCAACCCTGCATAAAAAGATGTGGCCACACCATCTAATCTGATCTCATCATAACTCTTTTGTGTAAATTTTCTTTTTTAGCCATTTGGTTCCTCTGAAAATTGGCCAGTGTTGTCTCCCCTCCAAGTTTTTGCTTCTCAGTGTGTCTTCATCTGCACTTCCAATTGTCCCTCAAATTTTAGCAACATTGAGCTGAGCCTCTAAAGTTTTCTAAAGTTTGGGTCAGGTCATCTTTCTCCAGTCTTCCTCAGCTCTCCAGCTTACACGGATGGCCCCTTTCTCTAAATCTGTAACCTCCACTCTGACCTCTGAGACAGCTAATCTATCTGCCTATCTAGCTAATCTAATCTGCCCTGGAGGTTTTCTCAAGGATATTCTGATTTCCTTGACTGTAGATTCCATTGTATCCAACATAGAATTTTGTTTGTTTTTATGAAATTTTATGTGTTGTGTGGCAGCATCTGTGCTGTGTTATGTGTGTGTGTGTTTGAGTGTGTGCACATGCACACTAGGAGAGGGAACGGAAGGTTCCATTTTTCCTTATTCTCATTCCAAGGTGCACGTGTTTATCCACTCTTTCATCCATGCTTGACGGAAACATCAGTGAACAATGACTACTAACCCCCTTGTCACATCAGAGGCTATAGTGGGCAGACACCCTCCTGTCTTGCACCATTTCTCTCTGTTTCTCCTCTGCTTGAACAACCTCGGTTCAGAGATGGGGTGGACATAGCTGGCTCAGTGGTTGCATGAGATCTGTAGGATGACCTCTATATCAATCAGTGTCAGGCATTCTAAGATGAGCTTGGGCAAAGGAAGAATCTCCAGTTTGGAAAACAGAAGATGGTAACTCCCCATTCCTCTGTATTTAAGGAGGCAGAATCCGTTTAAACACCATATCATCTTGTTTATGGTCTCATTTTCACTTATTCATTCATTTATTCAATTATTTATTTACTACTTGATCTGTCATATATTAAGATCTACTCTGTGTGAATAAATTTAGTCAGGAGGTGTAGTGGTTATCTATTGCCATCATAATGCTGCATAGCAAAAAAATCGTAAAACCTCAGTAGCATGCAACAATACATATTTATTTAATTCATCAGTCTGTGAACCAAATGGGCATTTTTTCTTGCCTGAGCCAGACTTGACTGATCTCAGCTGAGCTTACTCATTTCATTTATCCGTCATCAGCAGGCAGTTTGACTGGGGACCAGCAAGTCTGGGAAGGCCTTGGCTGGGACAGATGAGACAGCTTGGATCTCTTTCTTGTGGTCTCTCATCCTCCAGCACATTAGTGTGGTCTTGATCACATGATGGTAAGAATCTAAGACAACAATGTGGGTGAACAAGACCTTCTGAGATGTAGAAATGGTACAAAGTCACTTCTGTCATAGTCTATTGGCCAAAAGTGGGTCAAAAGACTCAGAAGCAAGGTAGGGGTGGAGTGAATAGGAAATAAACTCCATCTCTTTAAGAGAGGAGCTGCAAAGTCACATTGCAAAGGACGTGGATTCAGGGATGCCATTTGGGCCGCCCATGTAACCAATCTACCACAAGGAGAGCGAGAGGCAAACCTCCAGTTGGAATATAAGGACTACAAAAGGAATATGTGTACAATGGTCGGGGAAAATTTTTTAGAGTGTTCTTCTACCTTGAATAAATCATTTTTAAAGGAACAAGAGGAAGAAGAATGTAGGAAAGAAGCCAATAAACTATTTCTGCCCTTCTTTTCTCCCCCTTTTCCACAATACTCACAAAGGCACTTACTATGGGAGATCTTGGTGGCATTCAAAATTTGCCTGGGGCAGCCACCCCAAAGCAGTGGGACTGAATCCTTTTGGAAGTCAGATCCTGTCTGCAGAGGTGATGTGAATGCATTTATTGTTTCTGTAGCAAAGAAGATGCTATTTGGAAACTAAGCTTTTGTTGAATACTTCAGACGCTTTCCTGGGTCTTCAGGGAAGTCTTCTCTGGGTTACTTTTTGTTTTTGAAGTCAGTAATGGACTCTAAGCTTCATTTCAGTTTCTCATTCTGCATTTGTCACTTGATCTCATTAGACTCCTGGGTCTCACTTGTATATCCGATTTAGACTTCTGTCAACTCTCAAGGCAGAGATGACTGCCTGTTGTATTTTACAGAATTTAGTAAATGCTAGTTGTGGGTTTAAATCAATGAGTCTTGCACTTTCTCATCCTGCAATTCAGAACTTTCAGCATCATACCAACAGCCTATCAAAGAGTCAATTGCTGTTTCTCTTCGGGTACTGTTACAGGAAAAGAACCAATTAGAACTTCTCAACTGCAGTCCCCTTGGACATGGCTGTAGCCCTTAGCAAAGGCAAATGAGGAAGTGAAGGAAGTGACTGCATGGTTGAGGGAACTAGTTAACCCTGAAGAGGTGTTCTGAACACTTGAGTCACAATCTGCCTGTCCTTTTTTGAACTCCCAACAGTATCCTGTTCTCAGAAGAAATAGCAAATTGAAATGGATCTGGCTCTAAGGGTCTCATGCTACTGGAATGGCATTGCAGCAGGATTTTCTTTAGAAACATTTAAGAATAAAGTAGACAAACTCACATTTTCTAGACTAGATGAGTTCTGTGATACCATGTACCAGAAAACATTTTTTGAGATTATCAATTTTCCTTATTTCTTTGCTTTTGACACACTCGTCTTGGTGTAAGTCTACTTTCTTAACAAAGGGTGTGTGTGAATTTGTGTCTATACATACACATGGTGCTCAGATTGAGAAATAAATCTGAAATACATTTTGAAAACCTCAAGTTCAAACCCTTTATTTTACAGGTGAGTAAACAAAATTAGACAGGAGAAAAAATATCTTGCACAATATCTAGCTAGTTATTAGTTGTGTGTGAGGGGTGTTCTGACTCTCAGTGCATTCAAATTGCATAATTTATAGAAATCTGGTTTTATGCATGGAATGGCTTAGAAATGGTGGAGGCATCACCCAGAAGCTTGTACTATAGTACAAGTTGGAAGTAATGCTACGTACCGGCCAAGTGCAGAGAGGCGTATGACATGGATGTAGAGCCAGCTGAAAGAGGAGGCACAGCATGCGCTATCTACATGACATAATTTAGACCATAAGTAAATCTTCCCAGTCCAAAAATATTCCCACTATTACTACAGTGGCCATCCTTTCCAGTTTGCCTAGGATAATCCTGTTTTATCCCTGTTGTCCTGGCGTGATTAACTTTTACTTTAAAACATCTCCCTGTTTAGACAATACATTATTCAGTCACACTAGCTATCAAGACAGTGGGAGAGACACCATTACTTTATGTCATATAGGGTTTTCAATTTCCAAAATCCCTTACACTCATTTAATAGAAATATTATTTAGAGGTCCAAAACATCAAAAAAGCTTATCATCTACTGAAAACAATTAGCAAGACAGGACTTGATGAATGTGAGGGAAATAATGAAAGAGAGTCTTTGAAAGGGAAGTCACAAGACCACCAAAGACAAACTCCTCCCACCTTCCCTGGTGCCAGAGCCAATGTCCAGTGTGAAGACTGGTCACCTGGCAGATGGCGTGGGGCCAACATAATGTTTATTGCTCGCCTACTTTAATAAAGAGACAAATCCCCCCTCATTCTCTAAGCTGAAAAAACCAATAGAAGTCTTAGAGTATTACCAAGGCCTAAGGAAATTGTTTTTCTTTAAAACATTCCATCAATGCTTTAATTGATTGTTTAATAGTTGCTCTTTTAAAATAATTTCATATGTATTCAAAGGTTTAATTTATTCATCAGGTTGCCCCTCCATCCTCATCTTTCCTTACAACTTTTGTTGCAGAACTTGTGCAATTTCTGTAGAAACTGTAAAGCTTCTCACACTCCACCTGTTTAACATGCACCTCTGTCCTGTGTATCTCTTGTACATGGGCAGCTGGGTCCAAAAGCCTGATTGGACTATAGGTGGCAGTGTACTCTTTCATCAGGAGGCAAATACTGTCAGGTTGACTGTCATTTTGTGATGTTAGCAGCCATTTATGCTCGTTGCCTAATTCAGGGATCAGCAAACCTTTTGAGTTCAGCTATGTCCTTACTGGATCTGTCCAGTTTGGAAAGAGGGGTGTTGAAGTCTCCAACTATAATAGTGGATTCATATTTCTCCTTGCAGTTCTATTAGTTTTTGCCTCATGTATTTGGATGTTCTGTTGTTTAGTGAATAGACATTAAAGATTATTATGTCTTCTTGGAGAATCGACTCATTTATCATTATGTTATGCCTCTCTTTATCCTGATAATTTTGCTTGCTCTGAAATCTGCACTGTCTGAAATTGATATAGCTACTTCCACTTTCTTTTGCTTAGCATTAGCATGACATGTCTTTCTCCATTCATTTAGTTTTAATCTATAGATCTTCTTTGACTTACGATGGTGTTACATCCCGATAAACCCGTTGTAAGTTAAAAATATTGTAAGTGGAAAATGCATTTAATACACCTAACCTACCAAAAAACAAAGTTCAGCCTAGTCTAGCTTACACACACTCAGAACACTTACGCTAGTCTACAGCTGGGCAAAATCATCTAACACAAAACCTGTTTTATAACAAAGTGTTGAAGATCTTATGTAATTTATTGAATACTGTACTGAAAGTGAAAAACAGAATGGTTGGATGGGTACAGAATGGTTGTAAGTATATTGGTTTTTACCCTCATGATCACGTGGCTGGCTGGGATCTGTGGCACACCTCCACCGCCCAGCACCATGAGACAGTATCGTGGCACATATCAATAGCCTGGGAAAGATCAAAATTCAAAATGCAAAGCATGGTTTCTGCTGAATGTGTATTGCTTTTGCACCATTGTAAATTTGAAAAATTGTTAAGTTGAACCATTATAAGTTGGGAACCATTTGGCTATGTGTCTTTAAAGTGGGTTTCTTATAGAGAACATACAGTTGGGTCTTGCTTTTTGATCCACTCTTGACAATCTCTGTCTTTCAATTGGTGTATTTAGACCACTGACATTTATTTATTTATTATTTTTTTTAATCAAAACTCCTTTTGCATTTATTTATTTATTTGAACAGCTTTATTGAGATACAATGGACATGTTACACAATGGACCCCTTTAAAGTTTACAATTCAATGGTTGCAGTATATTTACAGATACATGCAATCATCACCACAGGCAATTCTAGAACATTTCCATCACCTCAAAAGAAACTTCTCTCCCGTTTAGCTATCACTCTGCTAACTTCCATCCTCCTCCTCCCAGCTCCAGTCCCAGGCAATCATTAATCTACTTTCTGTTTCTACAGATTTCCCTATTCTGGCCTTTCATGTGAATGGATTATATAATACGTAGACCACTGACAGTTAAAGTGATCATTCATATAGTTGGATTAATATCTACCATATTTGTTGCTGTTTTCTATTTGTCGCCCTTGTTCCTGGTTTTGTCTTCCACACTTTTTCTGCCATCTGTGGTTTTAATTGAGCACTTTATGTGGTTCTGTTTTTCTCTCCTTGTTTAGTATGTAAGTTATACTTCTTTTCTTACTTTTTTTAGTGTTTGCACTAGCATTTGCAGTATACATTTACAACTAATCCAAGTCCACTTTCAAATAACAAATAAAATGCTTCGTCGGTATTTTAACCTCCTTATAACTACAAAATAATCCTAATTCCTTCATCTCTTGTATCATTGCCGTCATTCATTTCACTCATGCATAAGCATACATAAATATATATGTGCATACATAATTAATACAATGTGCTGCTACTGTTTTGAGCAAAGCATTATCTGATAGATCAATTGAGAGTAAGAAAAATAAAAGTTTTTGTTCTACCTTCACTTATTGCTTCTCCAATGCTCTTCCTTTTGTTACGTAGACTTGAGTTTCTGACATATATCATTATCATTCTTCCTGAAGAACTTCGCTCAACATTTTCTGCAAGGCAGATCTATTGGCAACAGATCCCCTCAATTTTTGTTTGTCTGAGAAAGACTTTATTTCTCCTACATTTTTGAAGGTTTAATTTCACAGGGTACCGAATTCTAGGTTGGTGGTTTTTCTTCTCTCAACACTTTAAATATTTCTCTCTCTACTCTTTTCTTGTTTGTATGGTTTCTGGGGAGAAGTTGGATGTAATTCTTACCTTTGCTCCTCTATCGGTAAGGTGTTTTTCCCTCTGGCTTTCTCAAGATTATTTCTGTATCTGTGAATGTGATATGCCTAGATGTAGTTTACTGTTGTTGTTGTCGTTTTTCATTTATCCTGCTCAGAATTCTCTGAGCTTCCTGGATCTGTGGTTTGGTGTTTGACTTTATTTTGGGTCAATTCTGTCATTATTTTTCAATTATTTCTTCTCTTCCTTTCTCTCTTCTCAGTGTGGTATTCCTGTCCTGATGTTATAGCTTTTGTAGTTGTCCCACAGTTCTTGGATACTCTGTTGCATTTTTTAGACTTTTTTCTCTTTGCTTTTTCATTTTGCAAGTTTCTATTCGATACATCCTTGAGCTCAGCGATTCTGTCCTCAGCCATGTGCAGTTTACTAGTTAGCCTATCAAAGGCATTCTTCATTTCTCTTATAGTGCTTTTATCTCAGCATTCCTTTCTGATTCTTTCTTAGAATCACCTCTCTGCTTACACTGTTTATTAGTTCTTATATTCTGTTTACTTCATTTGTGAAAGCCCTTATCGTGTTGATTATAGTTGTTTTTTTTTGTTTTTTAAAGATTTTATTTTTTCCTTTTTCTCCCCAAAGCCCCCCAGTACATAGTTGTATATTTCTCGTTGTGGGTTCTTCTAGTTGTGGTATGTGGGACGCTGCCTCAGCGTGGTCTGACGAGCAGTGCCATGTCCGCGCCCAGGATTCGAACCAATGAAACACTGGGACGCCTGCAGCGGAGCGCGCGAACTTAACCGCTCGGCCACGGGGCCAGCCCCTGATTATAGTTGTTTTAAATTCCCGGTTTGATAATTTCCAACATCGTGCCATATCTGAGCCTGCTTCTGATGCTTACTCTGTCTCTTCAAATTGTGTTTTGCTTTTTAGTGTTTTTTATAATTTTTCTTTATAGTCATACACGATATACCGGGTAAAAGAAACTGCTGTAAATAGGCCTTCAGTAATGTGGTGGTTAGATGTGGGGGCAGGGGAAACATTCTATAGGCCTATGATTAGGTTTCAGTCTTTTGTGAGTCTGTGGTTCTGAACTATGAACTTCATATGTGGGTCTCAGTCGCCCCTTGTGTTAGGTAGGATAGGCTGGTTAGTGTTGGCTGGTGTGGGTATTTCCCTTTTGTCAGTTAGGTTAGGCTCTGATAAAGTCCCAATAGTTTAGGCTCTGGTAAAATAGTTTCTCCCAAGTGCAGACTTTGTTAAGAAGAACAGAATGCTCTGGTGTATTTCAAAATGGTTCTTTTTCCCCTTTTCCTGCCAGAAGCACCTGGGGATTTTTCTCTGATATTCACTGTAGGAACCTGGCCTACCTCCTGGAGGAGGGTCCCCCTGTAACTGGGCCCTGCTGAAGTTTTTAACTCTCAGATTCGTCCACTCAGAGCCCTGACAATTCATCAGTTACAGTTCAGGTTCCTATCCAGGCCCTGGTTCCTGCAGCTGCTCCTGCTTGAGAGTTTCTGCTCCAGAAAGTTGTGATTCTCCGTATTGCCTATCTTTCACTCCAATTTTGGGGGCAGCAGTTTACCTTGTGATCATTTCTCTGACAGCTCTAAGAAGGGTTGTTGATTTTTCAGTTCGTTCAGGTTTTTACTTGTCGTTAGGACAGAGTGATGACTGCGAAGCTCCTTACATGCCAGACTGGAAACCGGAAGTCCATTCCCTTCCTTTTAACGCTCATTTAATCTTAGGTCTAAATAAGCATATATTTAATAATCATCTCCATTCCACTCTACCAGTTTCAGTTGTCTGAAGATTTGTCTCTAAGAGATGTCTCCAAATAAGCACATGGAGCCAAAATCCTCTTAGCTCTTACATATTGATAACACTTTGATCTTTTATTTTGAAAAGTAAATTTTGCTAATTAAAAATCCTTAGATTGCATCTTCTTTTCTATAGCATCTTAAATGTTTCTCCATTTTCTTCAGGCATATCACATTGCTGACAAAAGGTTTATGGGCAACTATGGCTGGCAGATTCTAGGTGATCGCCAATAATTTCTTTCTCTTGCTGTTCATGCCTTGTTTAGTCCTCTCCTCTTGAGTGTGGGTAGAACCTATGACTTGTTTCTAACCAATAGGATATGGCAAATGTAATGGGATAAGGTCACATTTCATCAGATTTCACTTTGGCAGATTGAAGCAAGAGTCTTTCCTTTGCTGGCTTTGAAGAAGTAAGTTCTTATGTTGTGAGAGGGCCTATGGAGATGGCTACATGGCAAGAAACTGTAGGCAGCATCTAGGAGCTGAGAGAGGCCCCTATCCAACAGCCAGCAAGAAGAAAATGGGGACTTCGATTATACAACCACAAGGAAATGAATTCTGTTAACAGCCTGAAGGAGTTTGAGAACATTTCTTCCCCCATCAAACCTCCAAGCTTAGCCTATACGTTGATTACAGCCTTGTGAGACCCTGTGTAGAGCACCCGGTTAAGCTATGGAGCAGAGAAGCCAGAGGGCATGGTTGGACACCTGAGCAGAGGGAAGCCAGTTTCGGGGGGAACAGAAGCCTAGAGGAGAGAAGAGTGATAGTACCAGAGTGGCTAGATAAGCTTGCGTTTTGGTCAATGGAAAAGGATGACAGGACCATAGTGTGGAATTAATTAGACGAGGGATTGGCAAACTTTTTTCTGTAAAGGGCCAGATAGTAAATATTTTAGGCTTCTGGGCTATATGGTCTTGGTCACAACTATTCAACTTTGCTGTTGTAGTTCAAAAGCAGCCACAGACAATACATACATAAATGGGCATGTCTGTGTTCCAATAAAACTTTATTGATAAAAGCAAGAGGTGGGTCAGATTTGGCCAATGGACTGTAGTTTGCTGAGCCCTGTGTTATACTCAAGATGCTGAAAGGAATTTCTTTTTAAAAAGATATTTATGGGAAATTGCAAACATATACAAAGTAACCAGAAGAGTTTAATAAATTCCCATGTATCATCATCCAGTCAACATAATAAAGAATCTTCTGTTATTTTTTAATCAATACTTTAATCTACCCTGACAATTATATTTTATAGATTTTTGGGGTAAAAACTACATACACTGAAATTCACAAATCTTAGCTATACAATTTTAAGAAATAGATACACGTATAGCTCACTCCCCCATTATGTGTGTCCATAGAACTTTAGAAGAAGTTGTTTTTAAGAAGTTATGTTACAGCGAATACCCTGTGTGGCCTAGAGACTCCAAGGTGGCAGTCAACCACAGCCTTTTGTCTAATTTCTCAATAAAAAGTTGATGACAATGTGTTAGAATGTATCCACACATATCCTGGCTTAGAATTTAAGATAGAAACAGCCATTGTTGGTAGTTGAACCAAGGTCTCTCAGAGTAGCCCACTATAGCCTTGATCAAAAGCTTCTGAAGCAATTGGAGTTCCATTTGACATGCAAGAGTTTGCCTCTTTTGTTTGGTTCATGTAACAGCTTTCATTTTGTCAAGGACTTGAATATTAGGCTCAGATTTGGCCTACCTGCTGACTGCTTCAAAGGTATCAGTGTTGCCCTGCCTCCCCTTATTAAAGATCGGCTCAATTAGAGGCAGGCGAATTCTTCATTTGATTTTCTCAATTTCACTGAAAAAGGTAGGATAAGAACCAAGTAAAATAACCCAAATCCTAGTTCTCTTTCCATTATATCAAATAGATGTAGATTAAATACACAGTCATCCATTTAGAAGGAATAAAGGATGTTTAGTGCCTTGGGGTAGTAAACATTCTCTAATGAGATGATACTATTAAAACGTCTCCTGCCCTCTGGCCTACTGAAGTCCTGACCATACCCTTTATGGACATAGAAGAGGTGAGGAAGCTTGACATACTCAGTTGGGCAAAGGAGGTGAAAGGGTGGAGGCTCAGTAAGAATCTCAGCAGAGGCAGAGAGAAAGGGAAGGATGCCTGCTTGCCCCATCCCCTCCCAGGCTCTCTTATAATGAAGTCTCTGTCCCAACATCCACTAACTAGAAAGCATTGTAATTTGCATCACAGGGGGAAGTTGATGTTAAGTACTTACTCTCCTAATAAGGAAGTTAGAACAGAAGAGCCCCAAAACTTTAGTCTTGGAGAATTCTCATTTAGTGGCTTGGGGAAGGCGAACTAGAGAGAAATGTCTGCCTAAGTATACTTTTACTCCCATAGTCATTGTGTAGTGTAGAAGCCTTCATGGAAATTGTCTGCCTCCTCCATGCTCAATTTCCAGAATTTTGACAGAGATGAATTGAATATTATTTGAAATGCTTTTATAAAGACAAAATGAAATCTGGTCAACTAAAACTAAAGGAAAAAATGCTCGAGGAAACTTGTCCCTCTTCAGTAAATATTCAATGACACATCTCTAGTCTCATTAATCACTACCAAAAAAGAATCAATATTTTACTTTATTTTTAAGTTTGCATCCATTTCAAAATCCCAACAGTGACTTGATTATTTAAATAATTTTATCTAATTGAGGCTAATTTTTAATAAGCCTCTCAAGTTTTCATGACAGGCTCCTGAATCAGCCAGTGATTTTATAAATTTTTATTGTTAAATTTGATAAAGATTGATTTATGTATTCCTCTGATAATATATTTGCAACAAAATGTCAAATAAAGCTAAATAAAACTAAAAATTAGTTTGATTTACTTTTGATATTTGCGTATAACTGTAACAGATACTATCAATCCCGCCACATCCTGTGTTATAACTATTTCACTGTGCTCAGCTTACTTCCATCTGCTAGTATCAGCATTTATGTGCCTGAAGGTTTTTTCAGAACCACATAAGCCAACTCTACCATGTGCATGACAGGCCAAGGGGACCATTGCTGCAGAATTAATATTTCCCAAATTGAAGAGTAAACCTCAACCAATGACTCGGGAATTTCGGCATAAACATTCCAGTTCCCACGTCACTATCACAGGGTACTTTTGAGGCAGGTGTTTTACATCATTTCCCAGTCATTGTGGTAGTGATTCAATAAGGCATCCAATCAGGGTTGCCTTCCCTTCAGTGTTAGATGCTAAAATGTCCACTGAGATGCCCCTTTAGAAAGGAAAGACCCATTACCACAGCTGCAGGGAATGCCGCTAGTGGACAGTCCTCAGCTATCAGCCCCATTTGAGGATTTTCCAGCTCCCTTTAGCTGGGAAAAAACTTCTTTAAGGACATACCTCTGTTGCAGGGAAGTTTGCATCCAAAGATTGATTTATGCAAGGGTAGAAAAACCTGACTTTCTCAGCCCAATTTGGCACTATTTTGAGGGGCTATCCCAGCTCTAGAATTACTGCAGGCTTGACTGAGGCTTCACCTTGGGACTGCATTACAGCCCAGTGTTTCCCTCTGCCCCGTCCTGCTTCCTTCACTTGCCTTCCATAGGTGTAGGTCCCAAGGGCACTCCTAAATAAACCTTCAGCATACTAGTCTCCATCTCAGAGTCTGCTTCCTGAGGATGCCAGTCAGTGACACCTTCTTTGTGTCACTTTTCCACTCTCCTATTTCTATCTCCAAAATTAACTGCTTGCACTCAAATTCTTGTTTCGCTTCTGCTTCTAAAGACACTCGTCATGAAAGTAGTCCTAGAGGTCAGACCCTCAGGATAGGATTCTGAAATTGGATTATTTTTCCAGCCGGAAGGCAACTAGGACCCCATTGCTGGTGGTGAATGGAATGGTGATACCCCTGTCATGCTGTAGCATCATGATTTCCAAGGCTTTCCCCTCTATGCTGCTGGGATGGCTCTTACAAGGTGGTATAGGAGGAATGGAATGCAGTTGCTCACGTGATATATCTAATATTTGAAACACGTGGTTACTATGATAATTAAAGAACTGTGGAATTGATATTAAGCACAATCAATGTCCTGAAGGAAGAAAGTGACAGACTCAAGTCAGTCTACCAACAGTTTGCAAGTTGTGAGAGCTAGAAGGCCTTTACGACAGTCTTTGAGGGGACTCTGATCTTTTGCAGTTGGAGAGAAAATTGAAATGAAAATTAGATCTGTGGCCTGATTATAAGAACAGCAGAAATACAGAGAAGGTTTCATTTCCAGTTCTCTTATTCTAGAGCCAAGGCTCTTGATAGGGAAGGAGTGAGATATGGGACCTGGAATCAGATCATCTACATGGATGTGCTTGACTGAGAACCCTGGTTCCCACAGTCCCCTGAATGTTCTGGGCCTGAAAAAGGGGCCTCTTCCCCTTACTACAGACTAAAAGTCTCTACTTGTTTACAGAAGAAGATGCAGAGGACTTAGCTGCCTCAGATGTCTCTCAATGATATTTTGTCTTTTCAATACTTGCCTCCTCTCCTTTCCCATTATGGTTTATAGGCCAAAAAATAGGGTCAAGTCTTAGCATGGCCTGACTGGAGATGTACTCTTCCTTCCTCATGGGAAACAAAGGAATTAATTGCCAACAGAACTATAAGATCTGGCATATGTGTATTAATGAATCTTGGAAGGAATAATTAAGATGATGGATAGGGGTGATAGTGGTGTAGAATATAAGGCTTATAAGGGAGAGTTTATTAAAACAGGGTCATCTCCCAACTCTGTATTTAATATTCTGGTAAGGACACCTGGATCTGGTCCTGATACAGTGTTGGTTCTGGATTGCTTCTGGAAACTTGGGGTGGGAGGGATGATGGCATATGGTAAATGAGGGAGAGGTGCAGGAACCGCTTTGGCAGAGTATTAAGGTGTGAGGGTAGAGATGGAGCTAAACATGAGGACAATAGAACAGAATTCCCTCTTCGATTCTGATCTAGTTATTGTCAAAGCTGAGCTTGCTATATGGCTCTATCCCTCCAGACCAGCCAGCTACATGGGGGCAGATTGATCATATTGTATTCCTTCTAAGAAGAAGTACATACCCCTAAGAAGGCACAATTTTTCTTTCTGGGTGTGATACACATTTTGAGTATGGGTATGCTTGCAGTACCTTGGCCAATACTGCTCTCTGAAGGCTCAAATTGCATCTAATTTATTATTATGGAATCTCATGTAACATCTCTCGGAGCAAAGGATTCACTTTATGACACAAGGCATGGGACACTAGGCTCATTATCTCAAAGTTCTAACACATATTGCATCTTTTGGAAGTTGCTGGATCAACAGAACTTTGGAATAGCTTCTTGTAGGCACAGCTAAGAAGCCATCTAAAAGATAACATCTGTGGCGTTGGGTGTTATCTTTGGCATGCCAAAGAGTGATAGTAGGGATGCTCCACCAGGTCCTAGCAGTAAGGAGATGTACTGGCTCCAGAGAATTTAAAAACAATAATCAACCTGACTAAGAGATGGCCTAGTTTTTATTATCACAGTGTTTAGGCAATTCTAAACAATGTCAGTGATAAAATATTCCTTCCTTTTGCTGGAATGAAACATTTCCACCATCTCCCCAATCCTTTGGGACAGTACTGGGTGTCATCCTTACAGATGGACAGTTTGGACAAAAGGCAAAATGCGTGAGGTCAGGAATCAAAGGGTAGAAGCAGGAGTGGTTCTGCTTACCGTTACTCATAGTAATCCACTTGCGTGATTTGGCTTCCCATCACTGCAACTTCAGATTCTGTTGGTCTAGAGATCCTGATGTCAAGTGAAAAGATGTTTCTACCAGAGTATACAGTAAGAGGTAAGCTAAAATTTAACTACCAGCTAGTCACTTTGGGGTCTTCAGGCCAACTGACCAGCAATTGCTGGAGTAATTGACAATAATCAGGAGGACATAGGGTTGCTGTTACTTAAGTGGGAAGGTCAAAGTAGTTCTAAAAATCAGGAGATCTACTAGGACTTCTACTTGATGCTTACATGTCCAGTAATAGATGTAAATGCGCCTTTGCAGAAACGATGGGCTGACAGGGAGTGGCAACCATGATCTCAGACCACTCAGGAATAAAGTTCTGGGTTACCCTATCAGGCAAGCAATGTAGATCAGCAGAAGTACCAATCAAAGGGGAGGGCAGAAAGATGTAATATCATAGTCAGTTGCAGCACTAGGAATGTAGCTTATCCCGCTAACCTTCCTGATTTTGCTAATCTTGTTTGTTTAGACATTCTGAATAATCACCACATTGAAGAACACTAACTGGTAGGAAGGAATTTAACATGGGCATGGATGGAACTGCATAGTGCAAGGGGTGGACTGTTGGAGGCATTGTCAATGCCCCATGCATATCTTTTGGATGTTCACGATTTCAGTATATTTGAGTGGACTTCCAACTGTTAGTGTTTGCATCTGTGCATGAAGGCTTTTTGCAGAATCACTGAAGGCTGCTCCGTCCTTGTGTGTGGCAGACTGGAATCGCCATGGATGTAGTACCCCACTCTTTGGGAGCAGCCTCAATCAATGTCTCTGAGGAGTTCATGTACAGATCGCCCAGTCCCCATGCCTCTTCGGTGAGATATTCTGAGACATGTATTTTACCGCATTTCTTAGAGTTTCCTTGCAGAATGAAGCTCCAGGAACCCACGGTAGTTGCTGGCTTAAAAATGTTGTCTTACTAGCTTTCTTCCCTGTGCAGTTCTTTTTTATTCCTAAGTGGTGTTCCCTGTACGTTTCAAATAAATAACCAAATCCTTGTCTTAGGATCTGTTTCTGTGGAAACCTCAACAACAACAATAATATTCAAATAAATTCTCTGAATTTTTTTTTTAACTTTGGGCCCAGGCAGACTGTGTGGACTTCTGTGAGTGAGCATTTCTCTCTGGGCTTTAATGTTCTTCATCTGATAAATGCAGATACTAATAAGATCTACCTCACTGGATGATTATCAGTATTAAGTTAATATTTGTAAAGCATTTAGATCATTACCTGACACACATGTTATTTGTTAAAATTAAATAATATTTAAAGTTTTCTTTTTTCTTTGGAGGACGTCCTGGGAAGATTTATCTTTAACACTAGTTTTTTTTCCTGAAGATTTTAGGGAGGGATATTTTCTGGCTACGTTAAATGATTGGCTTTCCTGAACCATGCAGATTTTTGTTAGAAATAACTTGATATGGGTACTGACAAAAATAAATCCAGATAATTTTTTTGCTGAGTCATGAAAAAAATATAGCATGGTTTCTATTTCATGTGCAAATTATCAAATAAATGAGTGAATTATAGAATTTAAGACTGGCTTCCTCATGCCTTGTTGGATAGATCTTTAATTCACTAGTGTGGATCCAAGTTATTTAAAATTTCACAGCCAGTTTAAACGTGCTGTGAACACCAGCAGGTGCTTTTATTGCTGTGTTTCTACAGATCCAAGATGGAAGTGGCCCTCAAGGCGTAAAAGTATCTTTGCATGTTGTAGGCATAAGAAGCTTTGAAATGCGTGGTTTGGAAAACTTTCCCTGGCAGGTGATAGAATTCTACATGCCAATAGTATTAGAGGGCTTGGGTAAGAGCCTTTAATTAGAAGTTTCCCTTTTCTAGAGCAGAAAGATAATAGATGCAATTTCATAACGCTAGTTGTAGAGTTACAGGAACTGTCTGAAATACAATACAGGGAAATCTCTGTCCTCGTTTACACGCAGCCCCAGACATAAAATCTGCCGTTGTAAACTCAGGTTTAACTCCTCTGACTTTAGCTGATAGTTGATGAGGTGGTTGACTTCAGTGTGATAGGTCAGGCTTGGTTTAATTTATTGTGTGACCCAGCTTGCTGGAACAGAGGAAAGTTCATTTGACTTGTTTTGGTTGCCTCTTGACAAGGTTTCCTGACTTCATTCCTAGCCAAGCATCTGAGCCACTTTCTTTCTCCAGTTGTTTTCAAGCATGCTGCACTGACAGCTTATCAATACGTCTTTTTCTTCTTTTCCAGACCTACTGCTACTTCATTCTACGACTAAATGGAAGCATCAAGCTACATGAGGACTTTCTCCCGTTTCCACTGTCCTTTTCCCTCAGCACTGGATCTCCTGGGACCTCACTGATGGCTAGTGATAACCTCCATTTACATATGGATGTTATGACCATGGTGTGTCTTGCCAAGCTTTAATTAAATTTTTTTCTGATTTTTGAAAGCAGCATAGACTTAAAAAAAAAAATCCCTAAGACACTGTGAAATATGGGATGTAAAAATGGAAAGTCATCCCTTATTCTTTCCACCAAGAAGAAGTTTTGGGTGTGTATGTTATGAGAGATCTTTCCCTATGAAAATATTTTAAAAGGAATTCTACTACATATTCTCTTTTGCAACTTGAATTGCCCATCATGGTTCTATATAATATGTACAAAGTTATGAAATTTGTTACTCCCTGAGACTGTGTGGGTTAGTTCATTTATCCTTTACTGGGCTTCTTCATTTGTGTTCCTCTTTCCCCTTAAAAATATGTTCACTAATTTTCGGTAGCAAGAGGACATGTAGTTTCAGTAAAGGGATTTCTTCATTGAATTCTAGACTAAGACATAGTGCTAAAAAAAAATACACACACACACACACACACAGAGTCAGTATTAAAATATTTAATAATAGATTCACTATAGGTGTTGACCAATCAAAACAGCTGTCAGTGGGGCTGGCCTGGTGGCGCAGCGGTTAAGTTTGCACATTCTGCTTTGGTGGTCTGGGGTTCGCTGGTTCGGATCCTGGGTGCAGACCTACGCACCACTTGTCAAGTCATGCTGTGGCAGGCATCCCACATATAAAATAGAGGAAGATGGGCACGGATGTTAGCTCAGGGCCAGTCTTGCTCAGCAAAAAAGAGGAGGATTGGCAGCAGATGTTAGCTCAGGACTAACCTTCCTCAAAACAAACAAACAAACAAACAAACAAAAAACAGATAACAACCGTAAGACACTTATCCTCTACAATGACTAAAAATTATTAATCGCTACACGAACATAAGAGAGAAAAACTTTTTACAATTTAAATGAAAGTTAACTACCCAAAGGTAATATCTGGCTTCATTAACTTCTCAATTTTTTCCATTATAACTTATCCTAATCCTATTCTTCTCTCTTTATAGACCTTTGCTAGACATGTAGCTCTTGTATTTAGCTTCAGCCTCATGCTCAATTTGGTTCGCAAACCAAAACTCTTCAAATTCCAGTCAATTGATTTTTCTTTTTGAGAATTTTGCCATTTTCCCTTTGGACAGTGGTTTTCAATAGCTTGCTATTTTTCCTCACAGGGGACATTGGAAATGTTTGGAGACATTTTCCATTGTCACAGCTAGGGGAGGGACATTCTACTGGGTTGAAAACCTTGTTTTAGGATGAGGGTGTCAGCTTCCAAGCCGATCCCCAGGTAGTTTTTAAACTTTGTACACATGCAACCACAATCACAGAAGATTTATGCTTGATCCCTCACTTTCTTTTTCTCCTCAAGATAATTGAGTTGAGTAGCTGCTTTGAAAACCTCTAGCAATGGCTAGGGAGTGATTGATTCCCCCACCTCAAGCCCATGTTGAAGTCCTAACCCCCAGTACCTCAGAATGTGACCTTATTTGGAAATAGGGTCATTGCAGATGTAATTAGTTAAGATGAGGTCATTAGGGTGGGCCCTAACCCAATATCACTGAGGAAATTTGAAGAGAGGGACACACACACGCATACACACACAGGAAAAACACCATGTGAAAATGAGGGCAGAGATCTGAGTGGTGTTTCCACAAGTCAGGGAACACCAAAGATTGCCAGTAAGCAGTGAGGAGCCAGGAGAGAGGCATGGAGCAAATGCTTTCCCACAGCCCTCGAAGGAACCAACCCTGCTGACTCCTTGATTTTGGACTTCTAGCCTCCAGGACTGTGAGACAATGCATTTCTGTTGTTCAAACCACTCAGTTTGTAGCATTTTGTTAAAGCAGCCCCAGTAAACACACTATTTCCTGCTGGGTTAGGTTTCATTTAAAAAGGGCTACTTAAATTATATATTAAAGATAGAAATGTAAAGAAATAAAGACTGAGGATTTTAACTCATTGTTTTTCTTATATAGCTCTTTGTCTCTCTCTGTTCTAAATTATTGTGTTAGGAGTTGTTTTCTCTCAATACCGTCTTAATCTTTCTCATCTTCCATTTTTACCACTCAGTCTGTGCTTCCAAGGCTGTCACTTCAACGCCTACTACTCAGACCTGACAAATCAACTCTTCCTTTCCAGCCTATTTATTTTCCTTCAATTAAGAAACCTCATTGTTTTTAGTATGCCATATTTTACCCCGTACACTCTTTGACAATATATTTTGAAACACCACATGGCATGTTTGTGACTGCTTTTCATTCCCAGCCATCATCCTACCCACTTGCTTTCATTTATCATTTATTTCAAACCCCATCTTTTTTGTCTATGCATAGAGGGATTGATTTTCCCAAAAGTCTAATTTAAAATATACTATCCAACCTTCCACTTATAATTTCATGTAAATATTATCATATTATTCTGAAATTTTTTCCTCCTCGACATATACTTCTGAACCGTTCTCTTAAAACCTCTTTTAAAAATTATATTAAAACACAAAAAAGCAAAAAAGAAGAATGGACGTGAAATGTTAGATGTACTTTTTGCATTAGGGAAAAAATATCTCTGGGAATTTAATGATTTTGTCTATTTGTTGAATCATACTCGCTCAGTGTCTAAGCTAATTTTAAGGCCAGCTCTGTTAATTATATAAGTCTTCAGTTTAAGAATGATTATACTGAGACAACCAGATTAATACACGGATACTGACTATCATGCAAAGTATACGATGTGATTGAGACTTTGGAAAGAAGAGAAAATATCAAGTGGTTTCACAGATACTCCAGTCCCAGTCAACAAACCATAAATCTTTAGGGTATAGACACCCTGTACTATAACCAACATTAAAACAATAATTCAGCATATTGGGTAATGTGTAAAATGAATCCTCTGATTTCCAATGGAACTCTCTGTTACAATATGATCAAGACCCAGTTATTGTTTTCTAGTCCATGTGTATGTTTAGTTGGTACATGTGGTAAAGATAGAATTGAACTAAAGGGTATGGAAGAGTTGAATACTCGATCAAAATCAGGATGTCAAAATTCAGTGACAAGATATCATAAGCACATCCATGCATCAAAATTCATGTATTAAGTAGCTTCTGTGTTCCTCAGTCAGGCATTATGGGCTAAAAAATACAAAGGTTTTTGTGGCCAGCCCGGTGGTGCAGTGGTTAAGTTCACACGTTCCGCTTCTTGGTGGCCCTAGGTTTGCCGGTTCAGATCCCGGGTGCGGACATGGCACTGCTTGGCAAAAGCCATGCTGTGGTAGGCGTCCCATGTATAAAGTAGAGGAAGATGGGCATGGATGTTAGCTCAGGGCCAGTCTTCCTCACGAACAAGAGGAGGATTGGCAGCAGTTAGCTCAGGGCCGATCTTCCTCAAAAAAAAAAAAAAAAAGATTTCGATCTTTCCTCAAGGAAGTTACCCTTTGTTTGGAAGGCTCAAGACATATACATGTGCAACAATTATTGAGAAAGCAGAGGACACATGACAGTTTTTTTTTAGATGGTTTATACAGCCTTCATTTCCTCTTTCAGAATGATGACACAAATTCACATGTGTAAATTAAACTTTCTGTCTCAAACTACCTGTTTAACTGGCATAGGAAACTCACATGCCAATAGTGGATTAATCTTTTTTCCTCCCAACTTTACCGAGGAATAATTGACAAATATAATTGTACAGATTTAAAGTGCACAAGATGATAATTTTACATATATATGCATTGTGGAATGATTACCAAGATCAAGATAATTAACACATCCATCATCTCACATAGTTAACTTTAGTGTGTGTGTGTTGTGGGAACACTTAAGATCTACTCTCAGCAACTTTCAAGTATACACAACTCTACTATTAACTATGATCACTACGCTGTATATTGAAACCTCAGAACTTATTCTTCTTATAACTGAAAGTTTGTTCCCTTTGACCTACATTTCCTCATTTCCAAGGGGTTCATCTTGTCTTTATTGGGTTATATCAATAAATACCGCTCCCCAACAGAGCTTTGCCGAACTGCTTTAGAATGCAAAATAAAATTGAAAATGATGTAGATATGTGTTATAATATTTATAATATATATTATAGCTATATAATATCTATATTATATAATGTGCACATAACACATATAATAGTATATGTGTGTATAATGTGTATATATATTATAGCATATAATATATATACACAAAATATAATTTAATATATATTAAAATTTGGATAAACAGAATATTTCAGCATTAAGGGAGATTAGGATAGTCCCCATTTCTATCTTCTGCCATTTTACAAATGAGGAAACTAAATGAGAGTGTAGCATTTGTGAGATAGTTTTGTATATATGTGGGGTACAGAGGGAGGAGAAAAGGGGGGAATATCCTAAATCCATGTTCTCACAGATAGAAAAGTTAGAGATTTAAGGTAAGTATGAGGAAGGGAGAGCAGGGAGTCAACTTGATGGCTGAGAAAAGATCAAATAGGAGGAAATGAAAGCATCAGAATTTGAACACCCATCTCCTGTCTTCAAGTCCTGTGTTCTTTCCTACTTCACCACAGTTCTGGAAATTTCTATCTAGAATTAAAATAAAGGAATTTGTTTAGGGAAGACTTGAATTTTCCCCAGCAGTGAGAAGAGCTAACAGTTCATAGAAAAGCTAGAGTGCCATTCTCTTTTCTAGATTGAACATGATTTTGTGTGGCCGGTACATGACTTAGAGAGAAACACGTCTAAGTCTGTTTGTTTCTGATGTTTCAAGGAATCTGCTTTAATAACCAAAGAGGGTTCCTCTGCTTTTGTTTAAAAGATGAACACAGCCATCATGGATCATGGAATTTTGCAGAGGTTTGTGAAGTCTGCTGGAGTAGACTTTATCTATAACAAAGCCAACCCTGAAACAAGCATTACTTTATTTTATTTGGAAAATTAGAATTGTGTCTCTGTAGAAAAGAGATATGAATCAAGTACAAGTGCTAACAATTAAGTAGAAATGAAGGACGTATTTCAGATTCAAATATTTGGAAGATTTTTAAGATTTTTGTTTTTATAGAAATCCTATTTTCTCACATTACTGAAAATCAAGGGTATAATTAAGCTAATTAGCATTTTAAAACCTGAAATAGTTATTGGTAAAAACAGTTTCTTGAAGGAACCCTACTTTGCCACACTTTGTTCATTGCTTTTGAAATATTTTCTATACAAGGAAGTAATAAAATCATACACCTTCAAGTATGTACTCCAGATCAAACTGTCCTTCCCTAATTGGTAGATGTCAGAAAGTTGTACATTATGAATTACAATATAATAGGCACATGTTCCTAGACATATATAGATGCACTCAACTTTTTTGCACATTTTTTTCTGGGCACTAAGAGAGATTTTTATGAACAGTGGAAGAAAGAAGATTGAGGTAAATTAGTGAACTTGTATGGCTTATCGAAGTTTTATGTCAAGACAACTTATTGAAGACTACTATAATTCTTTCTCTAGTCCGGGAAAATACAGAGAGTATTTTCCACTTGTTTCTGAGAAATGAATGCAACTTATGATGAATGTGACACAAACACTAGATTTGTATATACAGGAAGTCTTTGCTTTGTAGTGGTGTGAGACTGTAGGAATGACTTTGCAAGTTGAAATTGTGCAAAGTGATCTTAAAAATCAATGGGGAAAATTATGATTGCTCCATGATCTCCAAATATTTTTGTCAAAACATTAAAAACTCTCTTATTCTTGCTTAGAAACATATAGGGAAGTGGAAAAAATAGTAATACTAATATTTATTTATACCTTGGAATTTAAAACTTTACACACATTCAGAATTAACGTGTTGCATTTCTTTATAAAGACTTATCAAGACTACTTTTATGAGTGCTTGCCTTTTCCTTCTTGTCCTATAACATAATATAGAGTGAGTATCTTCTCTATGCCTTGGTGACTTGTCATGCTCCTTTCTAAGTATGGATCAGCTTCCAACATTTTATCTTTTGTGCTTTCATTGTCATGAAATATCCCCTAGAGCTCCTTTAATGGGAGCTTTCGGCCTGCATCACTTCCTCTGGGACATCTTAACTCTTTTCACCACAACTTTTCTTGTTCAGGGCAATAAGTTCACCTTCGCTAAGTTCCTTCTGTTGCATATCTAGAGTCTGGAACAGTGGAGACATCAATAGTCCCATGATCACCTATCTTCTAATCACATCCGAATTCACTTTCAACATTATCACTTTCTGTGCTTTCATCTGTTGGCCAATTCCCTCTTTTGATTATCCATTTTTGTAAAATGTCACATGGATTTATCACTGGGAGACAAGGAGACAACACAGCCGTGAACTTTTCTGTCTTTGCGTGAACAGGTGTGTGGTAACCAATCACTGACAGACCTTGAAGAGAATGATGTGATTGGTTACCCATCAAGATGTGCATTTACGTAGTGATTTGTGAACCAAAGAACTAGCATAAAGCTTTTACTTTATATAATTATTCACATTTAATATATCATGGTGACTAAAATTTGAACTACGTTGTTGGAGGACTGGTATTACTTAACTAAAACCATGGTAATTAAAATTCATGTGTATCATAACTGTGTAAAAACTGCTTATATTGACTAAATAGGACAATTACAAATTGTAGAAGAAACTGCATAATTTGTAGGAAAACAAATTTTCGTAATATATAAGATACATATATGTCTCAATACAAATTCATATATTGAAAAATAAGGACATGGAGTAGATCCTCAGAATTCTATTCTGTGTGTTGTGTTTTGTTTTATTTTTTCAGCTGATTATTTAAACTTGGGTCTGAGGCATACACAACCTCTGTGTATTTTCTGTGTATTTCTGTATTCGCACGTTCTGTGGATTTTCATTCTCACTGGCAGATTCCTAGCTGTTCAGGCAGGGGCCAGTGCTTTGCTTTAAAAATTCTAAAGATAGATATTTTGTCATATAAACTGATGAACTGTGGCCCAGTAATTGGCTTTTTCACCTTGCCAGTACTGTTGTATATAAGAACATTACCCAATTTAGTTATTAACCTAATACACTCTGTTAACTCGAGAAGATGTTTTTCTGGTTTCAAAAGAAACTGACTCCTAGCCCTTGTCTTTCCTGATCCTGGCCTTGTTTCCCAACAAATCTATTTTATCTACTCCACTGTGGTCTAGCAAATATAGTTGAGCAAAGCACTCAGTTACGTTTTGTGGAAGGATTTTCAGAGCACTGTGAGCTTTCTCTGTGCTCCATTGAGAGTGGCAAGTGCAGAGGAGGGGCATGGAAAAACCAAGGGCTGTGGAATCCATCCAAAGACTAGGGTGTGGACTCCAGTGTGGTCACCCACTAACTGTGATCTTGGGCAACTTGGGTCAGCTGTCTAAGCCTCAGTTTCCTCAATCATAATTGTGTAAATCCTTTCCGTTTCAACACCTACCACTGACTTTGTTCAGGATAAAATGCTGTGTGAACTTGAGCACCACCTCCAATTGATTGAGGATGGCTGCCCAGAGCACTCACTCCTTGAAGAAAAGCCAGAGGCTTTCCTGTTCAGTGCAAAAGAATTTGGCCATCGATTATTCTTGTCTGTGATGGTTTTACAAAAGAGAGTGGTAACGAAACTTCCGTGTATTCTGGACTATTCTGAAAACAGTTTATCCTTCTATGGGAGGAATTTATCCAGATGTTTGGGGCAGATAGCAAAATATATCTAATACTTCCAAGATTATAGCTTCCTAAGGTGACTTTTGTGAAGACAACAGCAATTATTTGGGTATAGTTCAGTTGGTATATTTGTTAAGATCAAACTTAATGGACAATCATACCTTGAGGAGCAAAATCATATTCATGTCCTTCTGTGTGGCCCACTGAGATAGTGCATGGTTCTAGTTTAAATGCACAATCTTGTCCAAGGGTGCTTATTTTATGTTAAGGAAAAACTAACTCCTAATGAATGTTCTTTTTGCTGGTCATTTGCTAACTCTAAGAAGAAAACACTAATATTGGGAGTCAGGAGAGTGACAAGAATTAAAATAAAAGCAAGTTGTTTGCATCTTGCTTTTCTCCAAAATTACTCATGGACAACCTTCATTGGCCTTAGACATGGGATATTTCATCAAACTGAATAATTTGCTGCATAAGATCTAGGAACTGGAGGAGGAAGTAGGCAGAGGTAAAGTTGGTTGGTGCTGGGTGGATGAGGCAAATGTTCTGGAACTCTCCCTCCTCCTCAACCAGTATACTCTTCTCTTTCTTTTCCTACCCTCTTTCCCAATCTTTCCTCATTCTTCTCTCTGGTCTTTTATTTTTTTTTCTCTGTATCCTGCCCTTCATCCCGTTTAATTTTCTCATTCATGTTTTTTTTTAACCTGTTCTTAAATCCACCGGACATTATATTGTCTGAGCTGCTGTGCATATGCCCCGGCTCACATCTGAGAGACTTAGCAAGGGCAGCTCTCTGTAGTTCAAGAGTGTGATTCCTCTAACACTTATGACACCTATCACGATGCAGAGAGCTTTTCTCACCTAATCACTGAGTTTCCATTCTCTCATCTCTAATACCAACTATAGGCTATTCCTTTCTTGCCTGTTCCCACTGTCTGCTCCAGGGATCAAGTGCACATTTAGACTTTAATGTTGCAGAGGACTTGGCACCAGCCAACATGAGTTGAGCCTCACATCGCTTGGTTCCTTTGCACAGATTTAAGCCATTAAACAATCTTTTCTAGACACTCTGGCATCACCCCCTCCTCTGTCTTACCATTTCTCCCTAGACTCTTTCACATGCTCAAAGTGGGAAATCCTGCATGGTACTCTGAACTTGCTGCCTGCTCGCCACTACTCTGGACTCAGACTAAGCCTTTGACTTCGGCCTCGTTTTGGTTCCTGGACAATCTTTATTCTTGCTGGTTGAAATCCTAGGTTATCCCTCCTTTGGCTTCTGATTGAAACACTTTTTCTTTTCTTTCTTTTTTTTTCTTTTCTCTCGGCCTTCTTCACCATCTTTGCTGAAATCAGGCTGGTCTCTGACTGATTCTTTTGTTTTCCCCTGCCAATTTTGCTTCAAACCATTGTTTTCACACATTGTTTAAATTGTGATAATTTTTAAAAAGCCTGCTTCAGTCTGGACTAAGAGAACCTGGATTGCTTTGTTCTGATCTCAGCACCTTTTAGTAGAGTTTGCCCCCAGTTCTGGCATTTGGGATGAATATGGTTTGAATTTTAACAAAACACGTTTTTTAATCCCGCTCGTCTGCCTCCCTTCTCTGCTGTTGTGCATTAGCTTTGTCATTTAGAATCTCAATTTTTCTGAAATCTAGCCTTTTAATAATTCATCCATGGTCATTACCGCTGCCTCACAGTACCAAGCTGATTTGGGAAAATGACAAATTCTACGCATGCCTGACCTTTGCGTTACATCTTCCAGAAAGGATCTGAGTATTAATAGGTCTCTGTTTGACGTTGGTTCTTTCCCACATGTTTAAAAAGACGTTCTATCTGCTGTTTTGTCTTTGGCGGCTGAAATTCTTCATAAACGTTTGTTAATCTCACCATTTTATGAAAGACTTTGACCGGATGAATCACGAGCCAATGCTAATAATGTTCAGATTGATGTGTGTAATCTGTTTTATAAAACAAAGATTTATTTTCACTTGAGAACTGTTGGGTTCTGTGTGTTTATAACCAGTAAAATAAACAATTTACTATATATTTTGTTCTCTTTTCTATTCTGAAGCAAACCTTCTTATGAGAGTATGGGTTTTGCTGACAGAGTAAATATCTAATGAGACGATTATAAATGCTTCTTTCACTGGATTGTAAATTCCTCTTAGGGCATGGGCCTTATCACTCACATTTTGTAAAGTGCCTGAAACAAATTCGGACCTTATTTAATACTTGAATAATTGAAGGTATTGATGAAAAAATTTTAAGTTTCAAATTTGGAATTAATGTACTGTTCCTGTTAAACATTCTTGTCTTTTTAAGTTCTGGTAAAATTATTTAAAGTTGAACATCATATCTTCCTCAGGAAACCATGGCTTAGCAGAAGATACAGTGGACTGGGATTCAGAAGATGTGGAATCAAAGGTTAACCTTGCTACTTTCTTGAACTTTCTGAACCTCAATTTCCTCAAATGTTAATGATATAAAATACCTGACTATGTTAGTGGGAAAAATGTATGAGACAATGAGAAGGTTTTTGGCACTGTGCTGGTAGGCACATAATAAATACTTTGAAAAATCCTAGAAGCTTCTTTCTCTGATTTCCACTTTCCATTTTTTAAGATATAAGAACGAAGATTTATAGATATTTAATTCTTCTCAGGAAAAATTATTTAATTCTACCTTTATAAAAAAATCTATCTTTGAGGCTGGCCCGGTGGCATAGTGGTTAACTTTGCATGCTCTGCTTCAGCAGCCTGGAGGTCAAGGGTTTTGATCCTGGGTGCGGACCTACACACCACTCATCAAACCATGCTGTGGTGGCATCCCACATACAAAATAGAGGAAGATTGGCACAGATGTTAGCTCTTCCTCACCAAATTGGAGGGACAATCTTCCTCACCAAAATAAATAAATAAATAAATAAATCTATCTTTGATCTTTGAATATCAGTGCAGTGGAAGGAATTTTTTTCGTAGCATGAAATTATCTAGGGGACTTTTGCATCTGGACCAAAATGATGGATGAATGATGGACCAAGTTTCTAGTGGATGATTCTATTGCAAAAAACAACTGTTAAAATTAGATTTAATACAAAGCAATTACTCAATTATTTGGAGAATGAACAAAAGCATTCTTGTGTACACACTCTCAGGAGGGGAGCATGGGGCTTTTAGAAGCAAGTTCCTCATTTTTTCATCTTTTAGCCTAGGACTAGGAACAGTCTGCACAGTTCCTGCAGTGGAGGCAGCAGTAACAGTGGGAAACATATCGGCTTTCTGGCCAGGGGAACCAGAAGACTGGAGCCTGGGAAATGTGGCCACTGAGGGGAGTAGGGGAATCCCAGAAAGGAAAGAGCCAGAGAAGGGATCCAAAATTTCTGTCTATCCACATATCTCATGGATCTCTGGACCATGCTTGTGTTGAACAGGCTCAGGGTGACTCAGTTAAAGAGAAAAAGTCTGAAGAGAGACGGGAGCTGTTGCTCCCACATCAGAACTTCAATTTAAGCCCAGCCAAAATAATTGCCAACTAAAATGAAAGGAATAACCTCTGTTGGAAAAAACACAACATTCAGTATCTCTACTATGTAACATTCCAAATACCCAGCATAAAGTCTAAAATTACCTTACATATGAAAAACCAAGAAAAAGGGCCACAGTGGCAAGAGAGAAGAAAATCAAATGAGCCAGACCCTGAGGTGAACCAGAATTTGGAAGTAACAGACGAGGATTTTTAATCAGCTGTTAAAACTATCCTTAATGAGGCAAAACTGAAATATGCTCCCAGTGAATTAAAAGATGAGAAATCTCAGCACAGAAATAAAAATGTTAGAAAAGAACCAAATAGAAATTCTAGAACTGAAAATTGCAAAGGTACAATAAATCTCATCAATTTGTCTTGAAGATCAAATGCACGTTTGGTAGCTCATCCAGGGTGGTGCCTTGTATAGATTTCCTCTACTTCCCTTTTCCTTCAGTCACTCATGATGATAACATGATAGTTATTATTGTGGGTCTAAGGTAGCTTTCAAACTCAATTCTTTAATTGATCCACAAGTTTTTGGCTGGAGCAGATATTATTATTATGATTTTGGTGGCTTAAACAGTAAAACTGTGTTATCTTACATATCTATAGGTCAGAAATCAGACACTGTGCTATGATCAAGGTGTTGGCAGGGCTGCATTCCTTTCTGGAGGTTCTAGAAGAGAATCCATTTTCTCGCCTTTCTGGCTTCTGGAGGCCACCTGCATTTTTGGCTCATGGTCCCCTTCCTCCATCTACAAAGCAAGCAACAACTAATTGAGTCCTTTTCATGCTGGTGTCTCTTCTGTTCTCTGCAGCCTGGGAAGGTTGTATGCTTTTAAAGACTCATGTGGTTAGATTGGTCCAACCTGGATAATCAGGATAATCTCCCCATCTCAAGGTCATGAACCTTATTACATCTGTCCTTTTTGCTGGGGAAGATAACATATTCACGGTTCTGGGGAGTAGGATGTGGACATCTCTGAGTGGGGATTGTTTCTCTCTCCCCCATTTCCTCCATTCTCTCTTCTTGAAATCTTAATAGGTGGCTATTGCTCTTCTATATCCCTTGATTTTTCTGTCATGTTTTCCTTCTCTTTGACTCTGATTTTTTTATGTCTTGTCCAATATTTTGAAATAAAATTTTTATTTTACAACAATTTTAGGTTTACACCAAAATTGTGACGATAGTATAGGAGTTTCTTATACTCTGCACCCAGTTTTTCCTACTATTAACGTCTTACATTAGTATGGTATATTTGTTACAATTAATAAACCAATGCTGATGTATTATCATTAACTAAGGTCCACACTATATTTGGATTTCCATGATTTTTCCCTATTGTCCTTATTGTTGTTGTTGTTGTTCCAGGATCCCATCCGGGATACTAAATTACATTTAGGTATCGTGCCTCCTTAAGCTCCTCCTGGCTGTGACAGTTTCTCAGACTTGCCTTGTTTTTGATGACTTTGAGAGTTTTAAGGAGTAATAGACAGATATTTTGTAGGATGCCCCTCAGTTGAGATTGGCAGAGGTTTTTCTCATGATTAGACTGGGGTTATAGGTTTTTGGAAGGAAGACCACCAAGGTAAAGTGCCCGTCTCATCACATTATATCTAGAGAAAATACTGTCAACATGACTTGTCATGGTTGATGTTAACTTTGCTCCCCTGGATGAGGTGGTTTTTGTCAGAATTCTCTGCATAAAGTTCCTCTTTCCCCCCTCTTTCTGTCTTGTCTTCTTTGGAAGGAAGTCACTGTGTGCAGCCCACACTTAAGGAGTGGGGAGCTATGTTCCACCTCCTCTAGGGTGAAGTATCTATATAGATTATTTGGATTCTTTTGCAAGGGAGATTTGTTTCTTCTCCCCGTTTATTTATTCAATCATTTCCTTATATCAGTATAGACTCATGGATATTTATTTTATACTTTGTGTTATAATTTAATATTGCTTTATTTATTTTGTTGTGCAACTATTTCCACCTGGCCATTGGGAGCTCTTTCAGTCAGCTCCTGTGTCCCTGTAACATACTCCATCAGTGTGGCTTATTTTTGTTTGTTTATTGGTTTCCTTGTTTTTGAGCACTTCCTTATTCTTTGTCACCACACGTTGCTACAGACTTATCTAGTATACTTCCTGCCCTAACCCTGTATTCAGCCATTTCTCCAAGGAGCCTTAGTTCCTTTCACTGGGCAACGGTATAAGAAACTAAGATCTTTGCACTAAATGTGTTTGTTACTACTGGTGTGTTGTTGCTTCTATAGAGGCCCTCTCAGCTGACAGAAAAGAGAAATATATGATATACACTAATGCTTGTGTATAAATGTATCTGTAAATGTTTCTGTAGGTAATCATCTGTGTCTATATTCGCTAAAGATGAGTTTGTACTGATGTCCCCAACTCTATTCCATCAGCACATGGAACATTCTAACCTACTCCCCTTTCTTATTTGTAACCTTCCACTCCAAAACTGAGAAACCTGACTCCCAGAAATACCATTTTTTTGAACTACTCAGCTTCTGTACTTCCTTTGATTGGTAATTGTACCCATATTTCCTCTGTAAACCACCCTTCTCGTACTCCCAGTCGAAATAGTTTAGTGAAGTCGAGCCTACTCAATTGGAGCAATGGCTGCATTCATTTACCTGGCCCTGGCTAACGAGCACAACCATTCTCCTTGGCTGTGGATGCTGGTTCTGTGGGAGACATGTAGTCCAGGTTAGTCCACATTTCAGGACTTCTGCTGGAGGAAGTGGAAAACAGAAATTATCTTTCTGTTGACCTTGGAGCTGTGATGATTCCCTGGAGAATTAGACTCTGTGAGGAGAAAGCATGCCTGAGAAAGATGCAACATAAGGGAAAAGTTGACCAAAAGATAGATGGAGATACCTTCCTGATGCTATCATCTGAACACCTGGATCCAGTTATACCTCCCCATGAATAATTTCCATTGTGAACCAGTAACTTCCCTATTTTGCTTAAACCTATTTGATTTGGATTTATGCCATTTGTAACCAGAATCTCTGAGCTCTTTACCCACCTAGATTTAACTGGATTTTATTAAATTTATGATCCTGACACACTGGAGTGCAACATACACATTAAGATAATATCATTTAATCCCACAGGTCTCAGTAAACCCTAAGTTAACCTTTAATCTATTGAGAGTTCTGCTCTAACGCTAGACTTTCTTTTGTGTCAAAACTAAGTAGAGAGCCAGCCCTGACGGCCTAGTGGTGCACTCTGCTTTGGTGGCTTGGGTTTAGTTCCTGGGTGTGAAACATCACTTGTCTGTCAGTAGCCATGCTGTGGTGGCAGCTCATATGGAAGAACTAGAAAGACTTACAACTAAAACATACAGCTATGTATTGGGGTTTTGGGGAGGAAAAAAAAAAGAGGAAGATTGGAAACAGTTGTTAGCTCAGGGTGAATTTTTCCCAGCAAAAAAAAAAAAGGTAAGAAATTAAGTCGAAATTTTATGGTGACAGTTAGCACTATTTTTAGTTCAGGCCACCAGAAAATAAAGTGCCATATCTGTTTTTAGTAGTTGAAGAAGAATGATAATCATTGAACATTTCTTCCCCCTACTCCCTTATGCATCTTTTGTTTTCAAACTACCATTTGTCTGAGAACATATAAGCTCTAAATGAATCATTTCCTTCTCATTTTCTTCTTTTTCAATCTGATGTCACTATTAAATTGATCACTTACAAAGAAAAAGTGGCAGTGACTCTGAGTTCTTGGTATTGTTTAGATCTCTGTTTGCTGTACGTTAACATCGAAATATTTGCTCTTGGAATTTTTAGAAAAACATCTTTAGGGCAATTACAGTTTTTTGAAAAGGAGGATGTTTACTGTCCATCTCTTGCTGCTGAGGCTTTCCCCCTAGCATGGTCCGGAGATTCTTGGCAAAGAGAAAATAGTTAGACCTCTGTGCAGCTCTTACCCTCAGGTGTAATGGATGTACCAAGCCTTAGAATACCTGCAAACCCATTTATGCCCACTTATGAGTGAAACTCTCCTGCCTATTAACCCTTGTGGAAAGACAGCCTTGGGACTTCTACCAATTTTTATGCGCCTTCTAAGGGAAAAAGTCGGTTAGATTAGGGAGAGTAACTGATTCAAGGTCAGTCTGTGTAAGACTGGCCAGAGTGCAGTTATCTGTGTGGTCTACTTAAAGGGGGGAAAAAAAGCCAATTGAATCCTCTATTTCAGGAATTTGAACTAAGTGTTAGTTGGCAGTGCTGTTTGAGGTTGAAAGTTGGGACGTGTGCCCATAACGAACAGCAACTGTGAATACTCAGAAAAAGCATGTTGACAGAGATGGAATAGATACAAAAGAGAAGCAGAGAAAGATACCACTTTTGACACCTTGGAAAAGACACTCCCAAGACAAAGGAGACTAATGGAGGATCCCAAAGTCACCTTAGGTGCTGATAGCATCCTAGCAATGCGCCCATTCCTGTCCACGGGTCTCCTTTAAATAAGTCCTCTTTTCCTTGAAGTTAGTTGAGTGGATCTCTGTTCCTTGAATCCAAAACACTAAATTATATTTTCAACACAAAATGAAATAACATGTTTACTGTTAATTATTTCTTCAGACTTCCCCAGTTTGGCTTTAACAGCAAAATTTGTGCTTCCTTTTATGCATAAATGAGCAAGTCCACAAATTATGTTCTTATTCAACAAAATTCTTTTCAATATTTTAGAATAGAACTATCTCAACTATTTCAGGCTGTTAGGGAAGTTTCTGTTGGAACCTTCTGTTAGGGAATGTTACAGCAAAGCACATATCGTATTTTTGGCCACAAAGTCTCATGTGATAAGTACATTATTTTTCAAATTTTTCTATAAATGAACTTAATTTGAGCTTACCCTATACCTAGTGTCAGAAAACTGAATCTGATAAATTCTATAGGCTCACTGACCTCAGTGTTTTGTCAGTCATTTCAGGCTCCCCATCCTAGGTGTTATTCACGGCTTAGGAGCGCTAGGCTAGGCTACTGCTACTGCCTGGATTCCCTGCCGGGTAACGTCCTGTGTGAATCTGCTATTGACGTCCATTCTCGTTCCCACTGAGATGTCCCTGCACCTGTTTTAGTCTTCTTATGGGTGGAACAGGCCAGTGCTTCTCAAACTGTAGTGAAGGATGATTTTTTCCCCCTAATTTTTTGTTAACCAATTCTAGTATGCAGCTCATATGGCATGCAACGTAGCACACAAATTTGAAATTACAAATTCGTTTATATCTTCTTCAAAAGGAGGGTCCATTGATAACACATTTGTATGTTGTGATCATATCAAATTGCCATAAAAGTTTCTAAACGCTTACTCTCAATTTCTGTACTTTTTCATCACAGACTCTTAATAAGCAGTTTGTGAACCACAATCCATCCATGGACCATACTTTGAGTGACACTGGATAAATTCATTCTTTTCTTTGGATTCCCTTGTCAGAACCTTGAGACACCACTTAAGTCATCAGCTCACTCAGCTACCTCGTGTACCCCTCTTAAAAGCATGGAAACTTTAGGATATTTTTTGGTATCATTCCTGTAAGAAACTCAGCATTCTTTCTCAGATGTTCTCTGCCTAAGTACTCGTCACCCCTGTGATGGTGGGGCATGGTGATGCTCCTCTGGAGGCTTGTCACCTGCCTAGGCTTCATCAGGAAGGAGGACACAAGTTCTCCCCTCTCCAACTTCTTTGCTCCTGGAGGTCCAACCTCACCTTGGAATTTGTCATAGCTAATCCTCACCTGGTTTGAGTTCTTGGGTGTGTGGGAACACCAGGCCCTTCTCAGGGACTTTTCAGCAGCTAAGCTCTCTTTATCTCCTCCTTTCTTAAATTCCTTCCTATTCCAGATTAGGCAACATTTAGCTAGTATTGAAAGTGGATGTAGGTAATAAACTGGCTCTTAATCTCTCTTATTTTTAGTCTTTGATTTATAGAATACACTTTATGCCTTTACTTCTTTAAGACTTACTTTTGAGAAATTAAAAGACAAACAAAAAATATCTTTTATTTTACTCCCTCAAATTTCCTCTTTGGCAAAACCTTCTCCCTGTAAATTCAACTGTCTATTTTTAAATCCGAAAGTCAAAACTTTCCCTCTGTTTCTCTGTATTCAGCTATGATGGCCCTTGGCCAAAGCAGCAGAGTCATTTGAATGGGAAGTGGTAAGAAACTTCGGGTAATTTCACAAAAATAACCCTGCTACCTGAGTATACATGCAACATGGAAAACGTTACTCATAGAATATAGAAATCTGCCTTTAGCAGTGATTTTCTATTTCTCACTTTTCAAAGGTCTAGACAATTTAACCAGAATTTTCAGGAAGGTGTGGCAGCTATAGAGGACCTGGCTCAGATCACCCTTCTAAAGCACCTGCGGCATGGGGCATAGCTGACTGACAGTCCTAGCTGCCACATCTTTGGAGGCACACATTCACATCAGGCCGTGCTTCCCTGAGGCTGCTCCCAGCTAGTGACTAAGTAACCTGGAGGTGTTAGAAGGATGAATTTCTGCAGTAGCAGGATTCCTCTAGTGTTCAGACTTGGCTTGGAGAGTCCCCCTTAGCCTGGCTGAGACTGTCTTACAACTGTGCTGCAGTCGGACGCTCTTCCTACCTGATCCTTCCTACCCTCTCTCCTTTATCAGGTGTGACTCCTGCACTGATGTATAAATTTTCTCTCCGCCTACTCCTGCTCTTTCCTCCTCTATCCTCCACAGGTTTTTCCATAAATACATCTCTTGCACTTATAATCTTGTCTTGACGTAGATTTCTCAAAGGGCACAACCTGAAACAGATTGGTAGCTTTTACAGCCTTTGAAAACCACTGGTTTGAGGCACATAATCCCCTTCTTGAAATAAAAGGTCATGGGAAAGGTCAAGGTGTAAACTCAGGTATAAACTATGACTTCCTGATTAAAGCGAGTCTGGGTTTCTCAAAGCTGGGTGAGTTCTGGGGGAATACCACGGGGCTCCTAGACTCTGTGGAAGAGTTGGCAATAATGATATTCATTACTGTTGTTATAGATGGAACTGGTGCATGGTGAAGAGCATCCATGCACTGTTCTAACCCATCTTAGGATCTAATGTGTTGTCCTGTGCTCTGAGCAGTAAGTAATTTGAGTCCTAATTGTTCTAATATGCATGTCATTGGGGGATTAAACAGTGGTGGCCCTTGGACAGAAATGTATGCCTAGGAATGAGCCTGAAATATTGCTTCCCTTCTCATATGATGGACAAAGGGAAGAGTTTGTGTGACGTACAATCCATGTTATTGGTATATCAGCCAGTTTGCTTTTGAGCTTCCTGGAACTATTGAAAATAAATTGCAGAATAATTGGGATACCTGGTAGTCTCTGTACGATAAGGTATAACATCTTGTGGGTCACCACCCCATTCTTGAGGTGGTAGGGGGTCATTCCTATGAGAAATAGGTCATTAATTTGATTTAAGTTTCACTACTTGTCAAATGTATATTTCTCCATGTGGAGACCTGTAAAAACTATGCATCTAACATCTTTCCCCATTTTATTTTGGAATGCCCAGAGATTCTTACAGCCAGGTAGGATGATTCGGGACACAAAGCCAATTACTTTGGCAGGTTGGTGCTGAGAGCAAGGACTTTACTGCCAGGATGATCATTGACTGGGATCAGGGGGCTCCCAAATTGTTCTGTTATGCCAAAAAACAGCATTTGGAGAACTGTGGGCATTAAAAGACAGCTTGGAAATAGAAAAGAAGGAAAGTAGATTCATCTCAAGTACTGAATAGGAAGGTTAAGATTATAGACCCAGGCTCCAAGTAAAGGGTATATTAAAGCAGAAGGCATAGAGAATAACAACTCTCAACTCAGGAATGTGTAGTGGCACCTGTGAGAACTGAATGCGTGCAACAGAAACTTGTCTCCTTCCCACCATCCCTCCCTCTGCTCTACCTCCCTCTCTCTTCCTAGTGTTTTTGTGTTGGAAGGAACTAATCAGACAAACCAGGACTAGGCTATTGTTTCTGCTTTTTGTGATTGATGTAGCCTTGGACAAATGACGTAATCTACATGCCTCAGTACCTTCTCTTTAGCGCAGACAATAAAACACGTTTGCAAGGTCAGTGTGGGAATACTTGAGAAAAGATCTCTGTAGTGGGATACTGTGAACTTGGTCTACTGTAATTTGTGTTTATACGGTACGATGTAGTACTCTACGGTAGCTGGGCTTTTAAAAAGAAAGCTTTTTGGTGGGCTGTGCTTAGTGTGTTTCAAGCAGAGGGCTGGTGTAGGTCTAACAGGTTACTCTAGGGAAGCGAATCTCGGCAGAAGCCCTGAGCCAAGTGGAAGTTGGCTTCATACTACAAAGGTCTCTAACAATTTCATTGCTTTCCTGGAATACTGCTAAAGGCTTAAAGGGTTCATAGTTCTGTAAAAGTCTAAGATGGTAGAATAAAAAGCCTTAAATGATTTAAGCCTTTCAGTTCCCTTTTTGGGATCTACCTCTTATCCCCCAGGTGCTCTGCCTTGATACTTTCATGCCAGTCTCCTCAATTTCTTCTGCACGCCTAAAAGGCTTTGCGAATTATGTTAATATGGGCCTCTACTTTACGGCAACTATGTAAAATGGCCACATCTGAGGCACAAAGCTAGTTACCTGGAGTCTGATGTCCCACCTGCTTTGTCCTGTGACTTTGATTCCTTTACACTGATGGTGAGGAAACTGAGGCCCAGCCAGAGGTCTTACAGTATACGAATGGAGGTGCCCATTTGAATCCAGGTCCATTGATTTAAACTTGGGTGATCTTCCCAGGGCATCATGCCTGGATTGTTACTTTGCCTTCTGATACTTGGTCTTCCAGGCTCTTTTCTGTCTACTTGTATACTGATCTTCTATTTTAACCCTCATTCTCATTCTTTGGGCATACTCTGATTGGTTGCTTACCATGTTTTGTCCTCTAACCCCTGCTTATCCTTTAAGACTGGCTTTGGTGTTCCTGCTCAAGTCCATCACACTGTTATCAAAATCTGCTGTGCACCTGTAGTCCTCCAGCACCCAACTGCGCATGTCCTAAGGCACACCAGATTTGCAACTTGTGCAACATTTGGAAATCTTTTCTCTCAGATCCAACACTAAATCTTTTTAACAAGGCTTCTCTCCATATAATTTCGATTAATGTAAACTTTTAAAAGTTACCTCAAATTAGAGAGAAATAATGTCAAATTTAAATAAAAGCAAGAGAGTCTAAAAACGTAAAAAAATTGGATTTAACTTTCTGGTAGACTATGAGTCAGTTTGGAAACACATTTTGTTATAGGGATAATTTTCTGTATTTTTGACCATATAAATTTATATTTACTTTATGCTTTAGTTTTGTAAAACGGTCAGCAGCAGAAACATGGAGAGTTGGAAGGAGAGTAAGTGACACTAGAAAAACATGGACTTTATCGGCACAAATATTGAAGCTATAAACACTCTTTGGAGGCTGTCTAAAAATCTGAATAGAAGACTCAGATCATATTATAAAAATTATGTTCCTTCCCCAAAGTCAATTACTAACTTAAAAAAAAATTAGAAAGATGATTGTCCCATCACACTTTATATTGAAGAGGAATAAAAAAATATTTTCAGACATGCCATTAAAATAGTTCAAAATAAGATATTGAACAGAATTTTAACAAAAAACTAAAATTAATACAAAATATAATTTGAACAGAAAAGGGAGAAAGAAATACGCTTATAAAATAAGGCCAAATATTAACTTAAAATAATTGAAACTAAGAATTTGTCTATTGCTTTACAGATTGCAACTGGAGATTACAGGGTATTATTTTTTATTAATGGAATTATTTTTCTACCAATTGCTTAATGGCTATGGACTGTCTAATAGAACCTGTTAATGGAATCCAGTTAGTTCAAAGGAAGTTCAAAGGAATCTCTAAAAAGCAGAAAAAATGCTGATTCGCTCTTTTATGCACTTGGAAGAAAGCAACAAGAATGATGCTTACATTTTAGTGTTTTGACATCCATCCAGCTTTTGTTTGGGTTTATTGCACTTTCCCAACATTGATGAACTTCCAAATGTCATAACCTCTAGCCGAAAGGAGTAGTTACCTCTTATTGAAACTTTCCCAACGTGGAATACAATAAATTGTTGGTCAATTTATTGTTGGTCAATTACAATAAAGGAAGGAGTTACAAGAAGATACGAACTCTCTATCATCTGCTCAGGTGACCATTTGTGGAGGGAGGAAGTGGAGGCAGAGAGGCAGGAGAAATTGCATCATTGACTTACTTGTTTTATACCAGAAGCAGAAGGGGTACCGAGGCACTTCTGAGACAAGCTTTCCAAAACCCTTTGTTCCAACGGTGATGTCAATATTCTGCTGCAATCTGTAGATGTTATAATCAAGAAATTCAAAATGCATAAACATTGAAAGTGATTATTTATTAGTTTGGTTCAACATTCTATTCAGATCATGTAAAATGTATATTCTGACCACAAATTCTCTGAGAAACTTGCCTTATAAAATGACTGAAGCTTGTGAAGAATGGACATGATCATCTAAATGACTTGAAACCGTTGAAAGTAAATCCTAAATAAATTCATAGAGATTTTTATCCTCACGTGAATAAGAAGAGGGTTTTCAGTCTACGTTAATAGAATATTTTACTCAAGTCATTAAAAAGGAAATTGGACAAAACTCCTTTCAAAGGAAACTGAAGGACCCGTTAGAGAGGTTTTAGCATTTGGAATGAAACTAAAGACTATCAGAAATTTATAAAATATTGTGTAGGCCTAAAAAAAGGTGAAGAATGGTAAAGTTAGATCCTTTCCTAACATTGGATTTTCTTCCTAAAGTGATGCTCAAAGTTCCTGTTATCCAAACCTTCAATTTGCATGGATATGCAGTACATTTAAGCATATGACAAAGAGCTTCGCTGATTCAAACTGGTTATCCCTGGTAGCGTCTTTACCAGGTTCCTGCGCAAAATATAACTGCTTGCGATAGGCTTAGACAGTGATTCTCAAACTGAGAGATTCGCCTCCCAGGGAACTTTTGGCAAAAATGTCTGGAGCCATTTTTAGACGTCAGAACTTGGGAGGGGGCGAGTGCTAGTGGCATCTAGTGAGTAGAAGGGATGTTACTAAAAATCTTACAGTGCGCAGGATAGCCCCTGCCAGTGACGAATTAGCCCAAAATGTGAATAGTGCCGAGACTGAGACACCCTGGCCTAGACCCAAACTTAGTATAGGCACTAAGGTGAAATAGGTGTAAAATCAAGAAGAATAAAGAATGGTTTTCAAGAATGGGATAAAACTCCCATTACAGATGACAATGTAGAGTCAGCAGTGAAGAGAGTTACCATCAACACTGCATAAATACACCTGTTTACAGCTTAATTCATAGCATTCTAACACATATTGGTGCTTCTGCAAAAACTTCATTAGTTGCACATATCTCTGATTTTCAGGCAAAGGATGAGCTTTTCGCTGGGGGAAAATAAACGTTTTATTCTATGTGAGCATCTTATTGTTCTATGTGAAGCATCAGAATGTGACTAAAATGGGCATTTCTATCTCTATATTTGGCAATTGACTTTGGCTTGGCCTAATAGCAGAATTTTTATATTCTTGATATGTCTGAGAGTGAAAAATTACAAATACGGGATTTAGAGATGATTTGAACAGATGTAGGACTATTGACATGACTCTGAAAATTTTTAGAAGGAAAAGTATTTAGAGCTGGTGAAAAAATAGAGTCAATAAAATGGGTTCTACCAGGAAACACATTATTTACATGATTTAACAGAGAATTTTGACCCTGAGACTAAACTGATGTTTCCTTAAAATATATTTATTACTTGAGGATGTGAGAGAGCAAATTTCCAGCTGATACTGACAATACTTTATAGTGGAGACAAGGATCATTGATATTCTTCATGTGGTGCGAAAAAGCGTACGATTGCATTTGTGTACCTTGAGTTACTAAGATAAGAATGTCTTTGAACTAAAGGTCTGTTGGCAGCAGAATTGTTCTTCTTTGGCCTTTGTGTATTGTTATCAATATATTTCTTTTGTATTGAAAATTTATTAAGACCTCTATAAGCACTCCTAGAATTATCTCCATTTTTGTAGAAATTCACAAGAATTAGATATTATGCATGAAAATATTTTATTGTAGAGGCGGAAAATCTGATCAAGAGGTAAATAGTATATTTGACAGTAAGCATTGTTGGCTTAGTTTAGCATTTATGTACTGTCATTAGAATAAAAAATAATCTATACGGTGTTCAGAATATTTGGAAAATGTACTAGGAGTCCACTCTTTCGATGTACCCTCTGGCCTTACCTGCCATGGACTATTGAACTATGACTTTTTTGGCACAGTAATAATGTTGTTTTCTCTAATCTTTGTGTTCCCTGTCCACCTGCCCAGTAAGAATGCTCTGCTTCCTATTGAAGACTATGCAATGTGTTCCCGCTCATTCCTCGTCTCTAACGGAAGGCCACGGATGTAGAAGATGGCACCTCCATAATATGGCAGAGACCTCTGATCTCATGAAAGAATAGCAAGCTTCCATGAAGGCTGTCCTACTACAATGATAGAAATGAATTCTCGTTCTAGGTATCTCCTTCATACCTGTGGAGGCTTATTACATAGCTATTCTTTTTAACATAGTATACTATAGTTAAAATGCAAATGTTAGGGCTGGCTCCGTGGCCGAGTGGTTAAGTTCCCGCACTCCGCTCCAGTGACCCAGGTTTCGCTGGATCGGATCTTGGACGTAGACATGGACATGGCATGCCACGTCAGGCCACACTGAGGTGGCATCCCACATGCCACAACTAGAGGGACCCACAACTAAAATATACAACTATGTACTGGGGGATTTGGGGAGAAATAGCAGAAAAAAATATGCAAATATTATTCTAATGAAGTAAGGCTTAGGGGAGTACATTTTTGCATTTCAGACCCAATGTTCAGCTTCTCTTTCATTGAAGCAAGTGAGCCCATTCGAACAATTTGAGAGTGGCTGTGCAAGAAGCAGGAAAGGAATTAGGTATCTTTAGTTTACATTTGGTGGCCCTTTGAAGTTAATAATCAGAAGCCCAAACCTAAGCTCAATATGTAAATCATCAAGCTATCATTCACATTTGCCTTGATATTTTTCTTCTATGTAGAAAGGTCAGCAGGAAGTGTTCACACACCTGAGTATTGGATATTTGAGAATTTAACCCCCTTTTAAAATAATATTGTATCATCTGGAGTCGTGGTATCCAATATGGTAGCCTCAGCCATAAGTGGCTATTTAAATTTAAATTAATTAAAATTAAATAAAATTAAAAAATTCACTTTCTCAGTTGCCCTAGCCACATTTCAAGGGCTCAATAGCCATATGTGACCAGTGGCTGTTCCATTGGACAGGGTAATTATAGAACATTTTTTTCATTGCAGAAATTTCTATTGAACATTGTTGATGATCTAGAACAAACTGTTGTTGGCAAAAGTCACTGAAATGCCAATAGTCAGAAAATGTCTTCTTTCATTGTTTGTGTGAGTTTCTGAAGAAGTTTAGTGAAAGTCTTTCAGTATAATGTTGCTATATATTTTTGTGAGAAACAACCAAATGTGATGGTTAATTGTATGTGTCAACTTGACTGGGCCACAGGTGCCCAGATATTTGGCCAAACATTATTCTGGGTGTGTCTGTGAGGGTGTTTCTGGATGAAATTAACATTTAAATTGATAGACTAAGTAAAGCAGATTGTCCTCCCTAATGTGGGTGGATATTAACCCCTTATCAGAAACGTGATTTGCAAATATCTTCTCCCATTAGATAGGTTGCCTTTTTATTTTGTTGTCGGTTTGCTTTGCTGTACAGAAGCCTTTTAGTTTGATGTAGTCCCACTTGTTTATTTTTGCCTTTGTTGCCTTTGCTTTCATTGTCAAATCCAAAAAATCATCATCACCCAATCAATAAAAGGTCTGAATAGAATGAGAAGCCCGAATAAGAGGGAATTCCTCCCCCTTGACTGCTTGAGCTGGGACATTGGTCTTTTCCAGCCTTGAAACTTCAGCTCTTCTTGGGTCTCAAGCCTGCTGGCTTTTGGACTGGAACTTACACCATCAGGTTTCCTGGTTCTCAGGCCTTTGGACTTGGACTAGAACTACACATTGGCTCTTCTGGGTCTCCAGCTTTCTGATTGCAGATCTTGGGAATCCTCAGCTTCCATAACTGCATGAGCCAATTTTTTTATAATAAATCCCTTTGTAGCACCTAGCACAATGTTGGGCAAATAGGTGTATTGTTGGGTGACATCATATATATGTATATACATCATAAAATATATATTTTATATATATCATATACATTATATATTACATATGATATATTGTGTATAGTCATTATAATTGAATTATATATAATGAATGTATATAATATATATATAACATATATAATAAAAAATGTGTATATATTCATTTTCTCTGGAGAATCCTAAAACACCAAGAGAGAGAAGGAAGTCTTTGGTAAATAATTGAAAGGTGAAGTTTCCCCCTTGGATTTTCTTTATTTTGTATATTAACTTATCAAGATCCAGCAGGGAAGTGATTCAGTAAGAGAGGCAAGGGTTTGTCTGTGAAGTGGAGAAAAGTGAATGGGGCAAAAACACCAGAAGCAACCAGGGAGAGTAAATATGGAGGGGAAGAAGACATGAGAGCTATATAATAAATTACAAGTTTGGTAAAAACTGGATTCCAGTTTTTGGTAAAAACTAGAAAAATAAAATTATGAGGCTGAAGATTATAAATCAAGGTGAATCTTGGGCATTTGAAAATATGATTGATTGTTCTTAAGATGCCCGCTTAGTGCCTCAGTGATTTTAAGAATCCCATTACATTGGTTAGAATAAAAATGGATGTAACTCGGTCTTTCTAAGAAATGGTTTTTGTATTCTTGGGCCTGAGCAGTCGATCAATGATGGAAGATTTGCAGCTCTCATTTAGCCTGCACTTTATTTTATACTGCAATTTAGCAGTGTACAAAAGATCATTGAACCATCAACATGTGCAAACAAATAAGCAAATATTCATTCTTTCTCATGATTGAGGAAATAAACGAGTGGTATTAATTACCTGGCTAAAGTTAATGAATGCAAACTCATTATTGTTGAAATGGATGCATGCATAGCAGAAGGCACATTTATTGAAGTCAACATACTTAATTACATTTGAAGTAATAAAGAGAGTAGGCATGAAGTCCAATGTCTCTTGAGCCTAAACATTAATTTTGATCTAATTTTCTTTTCCTTGATGTTGAGAAAATGAGAAGGCAAATAAAATTAAGAGACCAACCTTAACTTCATTAGCTTTGTTAACAGAGGATCGTAAGCTGTTTGTACCACGTGTATCCCACATTGTGATCCAAGGAAAGCTCACTTGATTTTAAGGCCAATAATATTATTATAGGAATCAAGGCAGCCATATGGCCTTTCTCATTCTACAAGACTACAGGAGACATATATAATGCTACAAGACACACAATGACAAGAGCAGAAGATGCATGGAATGTTGACACCATGGAAGGAGAGTGTCTTAGTCAGCACAGGCTGCTATAATAGAATACCATAGACAAGGTGGCTTAAATAACAGAGATTTATTTCTCACAGCCCTGAAGACTGAGAAGTCCAAGATCAAGGTGCTGGTACACTTGGCTCCTGGTGAGAATTCACTTCCTGTTTCGTAGATAGCTGTCTTCTTGCTGTGTGCTCATATGATCTTTCCTAAGTGTGTGTGTGGACAGAGAGAAAGGAAGAGAGCTTCCTCTTCTTATAAGGACACTAATCTGATTATGAAGGTCCCATCCTCATGACTCAATCTAAACCTAATTAATTCCCAAAGGCCCCACCTCCAAATACCATCACATTGGAGGTTAAAGCTTCAATATATGAATTTGGGGGTGGGCACAAACATTCAGCCTATGACAGAGTGTCTACTTTTATAACACTTAAGCTTTCGTCCAAGGACTTTCCTCTTCTTTTAATCCCTTTCTCTTATTCAAACTATGTCCAGACTTTTAATTTTCTTTGATATATACTCCTAGATACTTGCTGTCAGCACTGGGGTTTTATAATCTTGCTTAGTCTTTCAGGTATAGTTTACCAACTAAAATATGAAAACACCAACTCAGACTTCTTCATAGCACCTAGCACAATGTTGGGCAGATAGGTTAATTGCTGGGTAAATAACTGTTAGACGAGTAAATGAAGAGTGAGACCTCTGGTATTGATTATAACAGATGACTCTGGCTGGAATGGTATTTTCCCCACTGAGAAGGGGAAAAGAACCTATCAGAGAAATGGCCCACTAATCGTTCTTGTCACACTGCTTGACTATTAGAGATTCAGGTTCTGATTCAAATGAGAGTATTGATTTAGAAGGCCCCATCTAAGACGCCTTAGAAGATACAAGACTATAGTGTCTTTTTGAATCACTCTTTCTGAGCAGCATTTTCCATATTGCTTCATCCTTGGGTACAGGAATGTGTAGCTTCAGAGGGAATATAATTTTTGTTGCTTTTCTTCAGAAGAAATATTCTACCTTTTAAAATTGTTTCATTTATCTTAGCTTCCTCATAGGTAATCATAGGACTATGAAAATACGTAAGCATTTCAGTATGTCATCCAAGTTTTAACATTTCCAATTGGTAAAATAAGAATGCATGGGTAATCTTGTAGAAAACAAATAAGGAATGCAATCTCTAATGGAGCAATAGCAAAATGTTACATTGAAAAATAGCAAAAGTAAAGCTGAAACTGGTCTGTTTATCCTATGGAAATAAACCAGAAGAAAGTCTTTGAAAAAGTCACAGTGAAAGTCTAACTGAGCCAGATGCTCTGCTGTGAGCACATTTTGGCCTGGGATGTGCCGTCAAAAGTGAAAAAAGACAGTGATCCTTGATCACATGTGAAATGAAGAAGTTGTACAATGTTCTCCCCAAGGTCTGATGGTATATGTATCAAGGGGAAGAAATTAACATGTTGCCTGATATTAGAGGTTTTTATGCTCCACTTGTCTTTGCATTGAGTATTATATGACTTCCTACAAAGTGGGTAGTTTCTTGGTAGGTTTACAGCAGAGGCCTAAAGACATTTAGGTGGAGCCCAGGTTATGTCTATTCCAATTGGGTTAGTCCAGTGCTTCTCAACTGGGGACAATTTGGAGCCCTAGGCTCCAATCCTCAGAGACAGTTGACATTCTCTGTACACATTGCTGGAACCATGTGAGAGAAAGTTGCTCACATGATGCCCTGTCAATCTCAGGCACTTTTTCTTTCTTTTTTTTTCTTTTTGAGGGAGATTAGCCCTGAGCTAACTGCTGCCAATCCTCCTCTTTTTGCTGAGGAAGACTGGCCCTGAGCTAACATCCATGCCCATCTTCCTCTACTTTATACATGGGACGCCTACCACAGCATGGGATCCCTGATGAACCCTGGACCCCGAAAGTGGAATGTGTGCACTTAACTGCTGCGCCACAGGGCTGGCCCCAATCTCAGGTATTTTAATAGGTATTTCCTAAAAACAAGGACTTTCCCCTATGTAGCCACACAATAAGGATCAAAATCAAGAAATTAACATTAATGCATTACCACCCCAGTTCACAGACCCCATTCAAATTTTGCCAATTGACCAATACTGTCCTTTGTAGCAAAAGGATCCAAGTCAGAACTACTTGTCGTGTTTAGTTGTTGTGTCTTTTTAGTCTCCTTCAGTCTAAGACAATTCCCCAATTTTTCCTTAAGTTTATAACTTGGCACTTTTGAAGATTACAAACTGGTGTGTTTTTCAGAGCGTCTCTCAGTCTGGATTTGTTTGATGTTTCCTTGTGGTTAGATTAGAGTTATGTGTCTTTGGTTGGAATATCACAGAAACGGTATTGTATTCACTTTCCTGGCATCCTTTCAAGCAGTGCATAGTTTTGAATTGTCTCATCATTGATGATGTTTGCTTTGATCACTTGATAAAGGTGATGCCTCCACAGGAAAGCTACTCACTGTACAGTATTTCTTGGGGAAGTATTTCAAAACTGTGAATATTTCATTGTTTGTCAAACTTTCAATTTATTCATTTAAATATACGTGGACTTATGATATTTTATTCAATGGGTTATAATCCAATATTATCATTATTTATTTTTATGTTGAACATGTCTCTGATTGGCCAGTGGGCACCCAGTCAAGTTGTCTTTTGTATTCTTTTGACATGTACCTGTCCTTTAAGCACTTCCTTGGTTTCTAGTGTAAGATGTTCTATGCTTCCATGGACTGAATTGTGCACCCCCTCAACCCCAAATTCATATATTGAAGCCCTAACCCCCAATATGATGATATTTGGAGGTGGGGGCTTTGGGAGGTAAAGTTTAGATGTGGTAAAGAGGGCGGGATCCTCATGATGAGATTAGTGTCCTTATGAGTAGAAACCAGAGAGCGCTGTCTCTCTGTTGTGTAAGGACACAACAAAAAGACACCTGTCTGAAAGCCAGAAAGACGACTCTCACCAGGACCTGAACTGACTTGCACTCAGACAGTGGGGCTTCCCAGCCTCCAGAACTGTGAGATGTAAAACTCTGTTTTAAAGCCACTCAGTCTACAGTATTCGGTCATAGCAGCCTGAACGGACTAAGACACAAGCCCCATGTTGTGCGTTTCCCTGTCCCAGCCCTAGGACCCAGTGGCTATGCCCTCAGCTCCTCAGAACTCTGGACAACAGTACTGCTCTTACTGTTCCTCTGGACTTCACTTCATGCTTTGGGCTTTTTGCCCCAAATTTGAAAATCTATTTCATTCCCACAGGGTTCTAACTTCTGTACTCTAGATTAATATGAACAGAAATCCACATGAACCTAATTAACGCCTTGCAGGCAGTCACTGGGAACCTGTGGAGAAAGGAGGGAATTGGGGTGGCTTAGGGCACAGAGCCAAGGATTTCACAGCTTCATGGAGAGGAGATCACTTAAATATGGCCACCAAGTCAAGTGTGATGTTCTCTATAAGAGCCAGGGATGTTAGCAGTTCCAGAGACCACAGCACAGACCTTGCAGGTGTGTTGCCTACAAAGGAGACTGATAAGATATATTCTCTCTCCTCTTGGCTGCTCACTTTTGTTGTGTTTGTGTGATGGTGTAGCTACAATTTAATTAACTGCTATTTACCAGGCACCATACAAACAGATGATGTGTATTATCTCATTTAATCCACTTAACATTTCTATGAGGTGGGAATTATCACTCACACGTCCCCATTTTGTAGGTGAAGAATCTCATCTTAGAGGATGAAATGAAATGATTAGCTTGAATTAGCACAGCAGAGCCAGGCTATGACCCAGGTATGTCTGATTTCAAAGGCCATACTTTATTTCATAGGGCTCATACTTAACAATGCCTCCAACTGCGGCCCTACCTTTTTGTTTAAGATCATAGACCACGGCTATTGAAGAGTTTGGTTCTTTAGAAATTTTGAACTCTGAACCCCAGACTTATAAGCACTATGTTTCAACTGAGACAACGAGTTGCTTGCTGTATCAGTTAACTTTTGCTATGTAGTAAACCACCCCAAAACTTAGTGGCTTAAAAAAAACACATTTATTTAGTTCAGAATTCTGTGTGTTGGCAATTTGTTTAGGCTTGCTGGGCAGTCCTTGTGATCAGGGCCAGGTTCAACTCCTCTTGTCTGGACTTTCTCACATGTCTGGGAGCTTGGCTTCGACTATGGGATGATCTCCCTCCATGGATCTATCATCCCTCAGTAGGCTAGCTTGAGCTTGTTCACACGGTGGCAGAAGGGTTTTAAGAGGACCAAGGTAAGAGAAGAATGTGTAAGCACTTTTTTTTTGAAGAAGAAGATTAGCCCTGAGATAACTAATGCTAATCCTCCTCTTTTTTCTTTTTTTTTGCTGAGGAAGACAGGCCCTGAGCTAACATCCATGCCACCTTCCTCTACTTTATATGTGGGACTCTTACCACTGCATGGCTTTTGCCAAGCAGTGCCACGTCCGCACCCGGGATCCGAACCGGTGAATCCTGGGCTGCCGAGAAGCAGAACGTGCATACTTAACTGCTGTGCCACCAGCCGGCCCCTGTAAGCACTTTTTAAGTCTCTATTTGTGTCATGTTCACTAATGTCCCATAGGTCAAGGTTAGTCACATGGCCAATGCAGATTCAAAGACTGGAGAGATAGACTCCTCTATCTAGGGGAATCTGCAGCATCGTTTTGCAAAGGCATCACATTGCAAAAGCGTTATATTACAAAATTATGATTGCAGGGAGGGGAAGAATTTGTGATCATTTAAAAAATCTACCATACTTGCCTGAATCTGTCCAGTTCTTTTACAAATTTTTGGTACTTCCCATGAAGGAAAACCAGACAAAAATTAGGGATATCTCATAGAAAACATTTATCATTATTGAATATAGACTCACAGACATGAAGCCCTATGTCTGGTTGGTCAAGTAGTGCAAAATGCTCATTAGCCTCAAGCAAATGAAAAACGTTGTACTGCCATCATAAATACTCATGCTTCTTTACAAATTTCCTTTTTTAATTGGAAGGAACACTCTAAAAATTGTTTATAAGTCATGTATGAATTTTCACAAATGACTTATAAATGAATCCAGAAAGTAAAATACCCATTGTTCTAACATGCTCTGAAACCCAAGGAAGCTGCTTACTTGAGCTCTGGGTTTTCCCCATGGAGATTCAAAAGCAGATGATTAGGTAGTTTAGAAAAGCTTCGAGAAGCCAACTTCTTAAAGGAAATAACCATGAAATGTCCCTTTAGGAAGGAAAGTTACCATTAAATGCCATGGGATAAACAAATCACTATGACAAAAGAGAGATATTTTCTACGATGTGAAAAAAGAGGGATTTTCATCAAGATTTTGCACCTCTGACGTTTGGTGGTTACATGGCAGAAATGTTTTGAGTGCAGTGTTCCTTTTCTTTCACAGTGCTCTTGACTGCTACTGAGTCTGCTTCTCTCCTCCCAAAAGCACTAACCTATTTTTTTTTATCTTGACTCGGAAACTGAGGACCCATTCACATTACGGCCAGAAAAGTCCAAGCAGAAGCACCCTCTTCTCTCTGTAGAGGGGGCTTTCTTATTCTGGGCCAGAACTCACTTCCTTGAGAGTAATGAACTCCCTCATAATCAATCCTTGTCAACAGGAGACACTTTATTATATGAAATAAAAATAAAATTCCATACTGGATATATAGATAGTTTGAGGTATGAATGTGTTCTTTTGTATATGTCTATGGAAAGCCATAAAAAGGGATTACAGACAGAGAAGCAAAACTTTTCTTGACCTCAAATCAGAAATGAGCCCCAACAAAATTCTCAATATATATATACTATTATAGTCTGAAACACGGCTCTTCCAGTTGTTTTAACAACTGAATATGTACCTTTTTTCCCCCATAGCAAACAGTTTTAGGTTATGCTGTGGGAATTGTTGTTTTGGCAAACCTTGGCTTTGAGGTGTATGGCTCCTAAGTCAAATACATTTAATAATCATGGCCTTAAGATGATGAGTAACACGTTTGATATTCTCTCGTGGCTTTTGTGAGTCACTTATTGTTGGCTATGAGTTCATTTGCTAAACGCTAGTTGCCAAAAGCAAGTTTCCAGAAACTCACTTGCCAAATTCCATTCTCTATAAGGCATGTTTGTAGTGTGGCCCATTTCTGAATTGAGCAGAATTCACGTCGCTGAGGCCATGCCTAATCTCCATTCCTGCTGTCATGGCTGCTTTGTTCATGAGCCCATTGGACAATAACAGAGGTGGCTGTGGGAGGAATTTAACTGATGTCCACAGAAGGAGGTCATCCGATCCACCTGATTACAATGTATTGAAATCCTCCTCTGTCGAGGTCATCCTTTGCTGAGCATCACGTGAGACACAACTATCTTCACATTCTGTGCCTGTTCATGGAGATCTAGCCGCATACCTCTTACGCAGACCTCCTGGTCACCAATTTTCCTATTGTGTTTCTTTCAAGTCCCTGACCTTCCAGCCAAATCATCAGCCATATAGCCCAAGGTCTGCCTCCTTCTAGGCAAAATGAACGACCAGGTTCACTGCTCAAAATTCTGCCCACTGGGGGTGGTTTTCCCTTCACCACAGTCCTGCAGAGCTGTCCTAGAATGGGGCATAGGGTTACAGCTGTCCTCTTTCATGTGATGCCTGTGTATTATGCAGGACCATCTATCTACAAACCAAGCCTGGAATTTTTTATTCTTCAGACAGATGGTCACAGGGAACTTCATATGGGCCATAGGTGTGAGCTGAGAAAAAGAAGGCAAATTGTAGGAATAGGGCGTATGTGACTTACTTGGACTTTCAGGTCTACTCTAGTCCAATTTCATCTATACCACTTACATTTTATGATGGCTATCATAGTCAACTTTATATCTTGGTGGATTTGACAACACCTAGTTCATGATTGGTGGTTCAGATCACATGGTAACTTGGTGGCCCATGATCCTGTGATCAGTCTCTGTTAAAGCTCAATCACAAGCCAAATATCTATTTCTCAAAAGGAAAATAGTTATACACAAAGAATGGTGTGGCATTGCTTTACTCCCTAGAGGTCTGTATTGTATTTACTTACAAGAATCTGCCAAAGGCCCCATATAGCATCTTTATCTGCCACTCATACTTCAAGCATCATCAACACACTTCAAGCATCATCAAATCTGTTGGATCATGTAACTCAAGTGGTGGAACAGCTTCTATGGCAGCCTGGACCTGTTATAGAGCCTTCTTTTATTCAGGGCCCCATTCAAAAGTGGGAGCTTTCAGGTCCTTCAGTAAACAGATCAGAGTAGCATGCCCAAATGAAGCATATGTGGCCTCCAAAATCCAAAGAGGTTGACTAGATATTGTGTCTTTTCCTTCATGTTAGAAAGGGACAGATGCAGCAATTTGTTCTTCATCCTGGAAGGGATTTCATTGATTGGCAGACCCCCGAGATCTTTTTGGATTTATTTCCCACCCTCTGTCATGCAAGCGTCTTACTAATGTGTGCAGAGTAGTCACTATCTCCTCCCAGTCAGCACAGTTTCATTAATGTAATGGACCAGCATGATTCCGTCAGAATGAAAAGGCAATCAAGGTCCCTGGAGACTAGATTATGACATAGTGCAGAGAGTTGATATAGCCCAGGGATAGGACAGTGAATATATATTGCTGGTTGTACCAGCTGATACCAACAGATACACAAAAAGTAGCCAGCCCTGGTGGTCTAGTGGTTAAGATTCAGCGCTCTCACCTGTATGGCTTGGGTTTCTTTCCTGGTTAGGGAACCACACCATCTGTCTGCCACTTGTCACATACTGTGGCATCTGCATGTTGCTGTGATGCTGAAAGCCATGCTAATGGTATTTAAAATACCAGCAGGGCAACCCATGGTGGACAAGTTTTAGCTGAGCTTCCAGACTAAGACAGACCAGGAAGAAGGATCTGACCACCCACTTCCAAAAAAATTGGCCATGAAAGACCTATGAATAGCAGCAGTGCACTGTCTGATATAGAACCAGAAGGCGAGAGCATGGCAAAAAGACCAGGCAGGGTTCAGTTCTTCTGTTCACAGGGTTACTAGGAGTCAGAATCAACTTGATGGCACTAACAACAATACAAAAAATAACATTCATAAGATCAGTAGCTGCATAGCAGGTACCAGGGAATGTGCTGATTTGGCCCAGCAATGAAACCACATTTGGAACAGCAGTTGCAATTGCTTGATAACATTTATGATAATCCACTGCCATTGTCTAAGATCCGTCTGTCTTCTGCACAGGCCAAGTTAAGTAAATATGGAATCTTTGCTTAGTGAACTTCCATTGATCAATTCAGCCTCAGCTATCTTTATATTCCTGCCACCCTGATCTTACATTCTTTTTTTTTAAAGATTGGCACCTGGGCTAACAACTGTTGCCAATCTTTTCTTTTTTCTGCTTCATCTCCCCAAACCCCCCCTACACACAGTTGTATATCATTAGTTGCATGTCCTTCTAGTTGTGGGTTGTGGGAGGCCACCTCAACGTGGCCTGATGAGCGATGCCATGTCCACCCCCAGGATCCGAACCCCAGGCCGCCGCAGCGGAGTGCGTGAACCTAACCACTCGGCCACAGAGCCGGCCCCCCTACATTCTTAAGATATATTACCATACATATCTCAGGCTTCTAACAGTATAAATTGGTAAAAAGTCATGCAGCTCTTTTGGTGTGTATCACCTCTCTATGAGTCATACTTTGAATTCCATTCTTTGGGACCTGCTGAGATGTGAATCTAGTTACAGGTCCAGAAGTGTAGAGAGGTGGTGAACGTAGTTTATGAGGAGGACCAGAGGTCCTGTGTTAGACATCTACCTCCGGGGAGGTCATTACAGCTGCTTCAGTAGAGGAGAGACTATCTTGGAAAGGGATGGAAAGGCAGCTTCTAATGCCAAAGAAGGTTTAGCAAAATTTAGGACTTCACAGTTCCAGCTATGCAACTGCATTGCAGTCTGCCCATAAGTTCCCACCAATTTTCAGTGTCCCACTCCTGCCCAATTCATGACCTACCTTTAACAAAGAGACCATATGACACTAGAAATTTAGTTTGTGTTATAAGTTAGCCATGCACATATTACTCTGTGGGTTTTGTTTTTAGAAAACTGGGCCCTAGGCTAAGATTTCTATGGGGGTTAGGCTATAGGATATAGGAATTTCTTTTAGCAAAAACGTAGACATTTTTAGGCCCCTTATGAGAACTAGGAATTGAAAGCCCCAAGCTCCTCATTTTCTTTCCTCAATTTCTTTCGCTCATGTAGAGGCAACCAACCAACCCCCATTATACTCCTTATTTTCGCTAAAATACTATATGGCAACAAATATTTGGTCATCCAGAGTCTTGCCTTCTGTAGGCTCTTGACTACAGGTATCTGCAGGTGATAATTTGAGTAAGCGTTTTGGCGTAGTGTGCCAGAGACTACCAGTGTCCTCCTCAACACTGGAAACAGGGTTATTAATGCTTTTACATATCACCAGATTAGGGAGCCAATTCCAGGAAGCCTAGGAAAAATGAACCAACTCAGATAACTCATATTTAAGATTCTGTTCCAAAGGAACCACTCTTGACAGCAAATTCTATATCAGTCAGGGTTACATCAAGGAAGCAGAATATATACATAAATATATTTAAATAAATTTGATTTTACACAATTTTGGCAGCTAGTTAAGTAGTATCCATAAAGCTTGCTTTCTAGCTGATATTGGAATTTGAAGTCTGCAGGACAGGCCATAGGGAAAAGCCAGAGATATCTGTAAAGGGTGAGATATCTATAAATCAAGGAAGAGCAAGGAGAAGCTAGAACCCAGAAGCCAGAGCCAGAACTTGAGAAGATGGCTTAGAACTCACGTCAGTGCTTGCTGTCTCCAGCCTTGATGCTGTGGGTGCCCTTCAGGAGGAGTTGGCATCTTTTGTCATGGAGCTAAACACAACCTGGCTCAGGAGTCAGAGAAGCTGAAGGAGGAACCAAGTGAAAGTAAACACCATTGCCGGCCTGGCTGCTGTCCCATGCCAATTATATGAGCCCATAGATAAGCAATGTGTGTAAGGACAAAAGCATCCATCCTAACCTTCCGAACAAAGAAAAGAAATTACTGACATTTCACTTCCACTTCCTGAATGTCATGCAAAAATGTTTTTTCTGTTCCACCCTAACTGGAAACACAGAGAATGTGCTTCTGGGAAACATCGTTTAGCCTGGCCAAATGGACACATTATGAAGTCACCACACAGACCAAAGAAGAAAATACATCTAATCACCTCAATAAAAATCAAAAGCAGTATTTGACAAAATTCAACATTTATGCATGATAAAGACCATCAGTAAACTAGGAACGGGAGGAAGTAACTTCTAGCTGATAAAGAGTATCCACAGGTTTCTCTTCTTATGACAAAGAGCTGGCAAGGATATGTGCTATCACCACTACTATTCAACATCATACTGAGGGTACTGGCCTGCCTAATAAGGCAATAAAAAAAAATAACCTGTGTACAGATTAGAAAAGATGAAATAAAATTGTTTGTATTCACAGAAGATATGACCCTGTGGCTGTCTAGGGATAATAATTAGAACGTTAAAAATTGACATGACCCAATTGTTGATGTATCAGTATGGACATGGGCCACAGTACTAGATTAGGGTCTGTGAGACCCCCTCTGAGGTGAGGAATTAATGTTAACTTGCTGGATCACGAGGACGTGAAAGAGAGTCTCTGGGCAGTCTGGCTGGCATGCAGGTATGCAGAGGCTTGGGGCAGTGGCTATTAATAACAGGAATAACCAAACTAGTATGAATCAGCTGCCTATCAGCATTCAGTCTATGACTGCTATGCTTGAGGTGATTCACTTTGACTTTCTTCCTGCTGCGTTCACAGAACCAAACTAGTGCACAGAGATTCTTAAATAAGCAACAGAAGTTTATCAAATACAGAGGAGAAAAATGAAAGGTTTCATTGAAAATTTCTGGTCTTAGCTGGAAGATATGACCTACATATAAGAATCTAGTGGAATACCCATGGCAGAATGGTCATGCAGTATACACTTTACATGGAAGTGTGGAGGTAACCTAAAAAATGAAGTGCTTGGGAAAAAAAAAAAAATGAAGTGCTTGGGAGTGATGAGTTTGTTTGTAGGCATCTTTGAAAGTGATTTTGGGCTAGGTCTCAAAAAGAGGATATCTTAAGCATAAAAGAGGTGTGATCAAAATCATGTATCTCAAGGAATCTCTGACAGCAGTGTTGGATGAATTAGAGTGGAATGAGACCAGAGTCAAAGCAATTAGTTCCAACAAGTCAGGAAGAAAACAGCTCTAACAAGAGAAAACAGTGCCGGGATCTGGAACCTAGGCATTCTTGATTCTGGAAGGAGTGTACCATATCCCTTTCTCTATATTTAACCCCTGCAGACACCTAGAGTCTAAGTCTCTCTTCTTCCTGGAATCCCTGGGTCTCTTTGGAACATCCATGGAGGAAGAGCAGAGGCAGGGATATGGATATGAAAGTTCCTGTCCTTACTTTGTGACATTGTTCTGTCCTCTTTATCTGACATGTGATAAAAGATCAAAGAACTATTACTTGATAACTAATATACCTTAGCTGATATACCTTAAGTCCTCCCAAAGGATGAAACAAAAGGCTTTCAAAGGTCTTTCCCTTAAATGTGTAGATATGAACAGATACAGTCTTGTCTCAGGATTTCTAACAGTGATTTTCAAAATCTTTAATGTTCATAAAAATAATGTGGGCTGCTAATTCAAAATGCAGATGCTTGGAGCCAATCCCCAATTTACTGAATTTTAAACTAACTGTCTTGGTGATTCCTGTGTACACTAACGTTTGAAAATCGCTATTCAGCTCAAGCCGTTATGCCATCTGGAAGACATGTTTCCTTCGCATCTGCAGGAAATTCTTTCCCATTCAAAATACCCACAATGTTTACGCCTGACAAAAAGAACACAATGTTCACAATCTCAGTATATCAAAATGTCAACAGTGTTATTTTTTATATTTTGTGTATATTACAATGTTCATTATATACATATACAATCTGTATATAATGTTATGATAGCTGATTACTAATGTTTCTTGATGTACCAGGCACTGCACTGGGCACTTTACATACAGAAAAGTAATTAATTAATTTAATCCTCAAAACAACCATTTAGGGCATTTGTCAGTCTTCTTGGCCAGCATTTGGAACCTCTTCTTGTATTTGGAAAATATACTTTCTTTGGCAGAGTCTGCCCCTTGCAACCGAAGTTGAAAATGTCAGACACTGGCTTTCCCAGCATCCCTTGCTGCTATGGCTCATGCATATGATACACATTCCACTCACCAGATACATCTGCTCCAGAGTTAGAATCAGAAGCTTGTGACACAATGGAGGAGAGGCCTTTCAAATGTCTTATGACTATGGTGGTGGGAATATATATCTATGATGCTGGATAAAAGCAACTCTACTAGTTTTCTAAATTATCTTTATATTAAGGAAATTAATGGTCATAACTAAGTACAGGTTTCAGCTACCTTGGAGAAAAAGCTATTTTCAAAACTTCAGTAGCATCTTTTTGGGTAGAATAATTTGTGTAAAAAGACAAATGACTCTTAGTTTAACAGACCTTCAAACAACGTGAAAAAAATCTGGTAAGAGTTCTAAATTATTCTATACCTTCAAAAGAAAAACAACTTCATTTCTTGATCAGCTTTCACAATCTGACTTCTCATTGTTTCTGGTGTCCTTCCTTTCTAAACAATCTGGATCACTGAGGTGATGTTGGATTACAAAAGAGCTTTCCTGAGGCATAGGGTCTCATTGCTGGTGCCATCCTGTGGCATTTTAGTTAGGTTAGCTTTTTTTTTTTAATAGCCTAGTATCCAAGTCTACAGTAAGCACGGAGGAGTTGGCAAAGCCAAAGACAGATCATCAAGCATTTGAGAGAGGATAAAAATGTAGTCAAACGCAGATTTTTCCTGTTTTAGCTGATTATTTAGAAAGAAAAAGTGGGTAAGGAAAGAGTAAAAAGAAAGAATGATACATAGGACTCAAGACTGATGTGATTCATCCTCTGGTTTTTTCATTAAAGGAGCAACTGTACGTGAGAACAAACCAAAGTCCTCTGAATTCTAAATCTCACAGCAAAAAGCCCCCTCCCACACACAGCTGGCAACAGACACGCACAAACAAAATGCAGATTTCTTTTGTAGGAAACATCATCTCAGGTTTGTCTGATGCTTGAAAGATAAGCTCAATCCACTTCTAATTGACTGGAAGTTGGACACTCATGGCAGCCATAAATCATCCACACTTAGTAGGAGGTCCCTAAGGCAGGCCGCTGCTATTAGGAGACAGAAAAGAAATGACAGAATAGACCCAGTGAGGCTTCTATGTCTCCATGAAGGACAGACCAAATACTGGGGTCACAAGTAGTTCAGAGAGTGAGAGATTTTGAAAGAAATAATTTAATTTATATTCCTCAATAGTTATATCCTTTTAGCGAGGGATGTTACCGTCTGTCGCTTTTGATCATGGACACTTGAAGAAGTGGTAAATGGGGGCACGGGACTTGGAACTAATGAGTCCTGTTGCTTATAAACCTGAGCCTGGGGCCATTAAGGTCAGGGCTGGTGTCCTTGGATGGGCCTGAGCCTTTCGATCCATCAACATGCTGCTCTTCTATCGTGAAGGGTGGGCTTGAGAATCCAGTCTCCTTTCATTCTGGATCAGTGTTTCTACAAAAGCATCAAACCAAAGACTCACTTTTTTGTTTTGGAACCCTCTCAAAGGCCAAGGATGGCTATCATCATCAGACTCATACACTTCCTGAAGCCTCTGAATGAACTGTCTGTACATTTTTGTATGGAAGTGGTGGAGGGGTTTGTGCACTGTGTGTACCAGCCCAGAGTTAATGTTAAATCTTATATTTGTGTTAATTAAATTTCCTAATATAGTTCTATGGTAAGAAAGCTTGTCTGGCATTTCAGGTATGCTGAGAAAGGGGGTAGGTAATATTTCACTGTTAACATTCCAAAAAAATATTACTTAGGGGAATTTGTGGAAAAAGAATGTATTGCTGAGGATATTTCACTAATAGTTTAATCATTTTTGTCCCCTTGTCCTTTTGTTGTACCTGTTAAGAAAAGCTTTGTATCCCAAGCTTTTGTACCTTACATTATCTGTAATTTTTTCTAGGCAACCCAGGACCAGTAGAGTAAAACCTACAAATTCCTGATCTCTGATCAAAGCTTGGTCTTCAAGGTTGTCAGGCAATCTTTCCATATGTTTCTATTCCCATTCACCATATTATCGTTGTCGACTCTTTTTCATTCAGACTAAGGCCTCTGACTACCCTTTATTCTCAACCACTCTCATCTCCTCTCCCAATCACAGAAAAATTAGAGGTAGTCAAGGAACTCACCATCCCCATGCTCACCTTCTCTCCTTCTCCACCTCCAACCTACCATCACAATCGAAAACTATTCTTGTACCTCTGTTTTGGTATCTAGCTATACCTCCTGCATCCAAATTTCTCAGAGGTCTCGCTCCATCAGTTATCTCCTCTCTCAGCATTCTCTTGTTGTGTTATCGATGCTCTTGAGCCTATAAACACATTCAATCTCTCTTATCTTAAAAATAAGCCCCTGACCGCTCCTCACTCTCTAACTACAGCTATATCTATTTCTTTACCTTCATAATCCAGGTTTTTGGGGTTTTTTTAATTTTAAAGATTTTTTAAAAATAATTTTTCCTTCTCCCCAAAGCCCCCAGGTACATAGTTGTGTATTTTTAGTTGTGGGTCCTTCTAGTTGTGGCATGTGGGACACCACCTCAGTGAGGCCTGGTGAGTGGTGCCATTTCTGCTCCCAGGATCTGAACCGGCGAAGCCCTGGGCCGAGGAAGCAGAGCGCGGGAACTTAACCACTCGGCCACGGGGCGGCCCCAACAATCCAGGTTTCGAAAGGATAGTCTTAACTCTGTATCTCCATTTCTTTATTTTCTTTCACTTTTTAATTTTTGTTATAAGGCACCCTTTTTCAACATTTCATTCAATCTGCTCTTAGGAATGGCTTCGTAGTTGCTAAATTTAAATGGACATATTCTCAATCTTCATGCTTTTGAGTTTGCAATATTTGATACTGTTTATGACTTTCTCCTTCTTAAAATTCTCTCCTGTTTAACTTCCAGAACTCCATTTCTCCCAGCTCTCTAGACCTTATTGTCAGTCTGCTTCACGAACTCTTCTTCTCCATCCGTTCTTTGTATGTTGGTCTTTTTTCCATGGTTCTGTTCTTGGTCACCTTCTTTTCTCATTCTGCACTTTCTTCCTTGGCTGGGGCAGGGGTGGGGGGTACGGCGTGGCACAGAGAATCTTACCAACTCAGATTATTACAATGAGTATGAGTTAGCTGACTCTCTCTATATATGTATATACTGTTTATTTACTCTGTGACGAGGCTACTGTCAACCAGATCCTCAAGGCAGAAACCTAGAAATTTTCTCTGAATCATTTCTCAAGCTTTTTCCTCACCTTACCTCTAATAATATGCAACCAGATCCCAAGTCCTATTGGTTATACACCTTAAATACCTCTAGTGTCTAGTTCTTCATATCCATTCTTCCTGCTATTGTCTTCATTTAGGCTTTAATCGTTTCTCACTTGAAACACTGCAAAGTTCTTTTTAATAGTCTCTCACCTAGCAGGCTCATCCTTTCTGTCTACCACTTGAATAATTCTTGTATAATGTAAATCTGATTAGACCATCCACTTGCTTATAGTTTTCCATTGCCTCTCATGACCTTCAGGATAAAACCCAATCTTGATCTGGCCTTTGCCTACCTGCCCTGCCCAGCTTATTACTGTTCCCTAATTCATACAATGCTCTAGTTTTGCTAAACTTTGTGCAGATAGTTCTCCCAAAGTCATGTCTTCTTAAATGTCAGTGCCTTTGCACACACTTCTCTATCATCCCAGAATGCTCTGTCTGAGCATTTTCACCTGAAAGCTAAATCCTTTTCATCATATAAATACTCAGCTTCTGTATCTCCTCTGAGAAGTTTTCCCCAACACACTCAGTCTGGGATAAATGTTACTTTCGCATCCTTTCAAGAACCTCATGCCTACACATAGCAGAACACTCACCGTGCTTTGTTCCGCGTATTTGTCTATCTTCTTCACTAAACTGATATCTTCTTTGCTGTATTACTAACATCAGAAACAGTGCCCAGTGTATTACAGTTGTTAAAGACAGATTTACTGCATGAATGAAGGTAAATGCAGATAAAAGATAAATATAATGAAAGGAAATATAAAAGACTGAGTTGAAATTTAATAATGGATGTACAATTTTTAATCATTTCTTAAAAACAGAGCCTGGTTATGAGAAGGTTTTGCTGTATAGTGAAGTAGAATTCTCAGTTGTGAGGATTAAAACTCAGGATTATAATTCATTAGGGAGACAGATTTTTTAAAAACAGGTTTTCTTTTAATGAAGCCAGGTTTAAAAAATTGAATAGATTCTTCTCCCTCAGGATGGCTTATATATGTCTCATGAGACCAAGACAAGTCATCCTGGGATGTTGAGTTTTGAAAAATTCTTCAAATAAAAGAATTGCAAAAGCAAAATTTCATAGTGAAATTATTTCTCTTCCATCTTCCTGGCCCTGGATAAAGTAAAGTTTATGGTTCACTTTTTTTTTTCTTTTTTTAAGTTTGGATCATGGAACTTAGCCAAATATAAGACAGCTAAAACATTTTGTTAGTTATAAAATTTTGCTTTGAGTACTTGAAGACTTATTAAGCTACTCAAATTTTAAGACACTGGGAACTCACTTTTGTGGATTCTTGAGTATCTTGAAAATTTCTTACCCTGGCAGAATGGGTTTTACTGTTTCAAAGCAAACTCTGTTATCCTTTACAATGAATTCATCCTATTTTCGGTTTATGTGTCAATAACGAACACAGGATAGTACCAATAAGACCCACCTGTGACATAAGAACATTAATAATACAGGAAACACTTTGTGGCCATGGAGAGGGTCAACATTCATTCTTCTTATTCTGTGTATTTTTTTCTCATTTTTCTACTGTGGGTATAAACTGAAATGGTTCTTTGAGACCTACTGTTATTCCTAAAGTAAGATTTAATACTATAAATGTTTCTCAAAGCACTGTTTTAGTTGTATCCCACAAATTTTGATGTTTTATTTTCATTTTTATTCACTTCAAAATATTTTCTAATTCCTTTGAGACTTCTGCTTTTTATCCATTAATCATTTAGAAGAGTGTTTTAAAATTTCCAAATATACGGGGCATTTTCTATCTTTCTATTTTTGATATTTAGTTTAATTTCTTTTGTTCAGAAAACATATTTTGTATCATTCCAATTATTTTAAATTTGGTACAGTTTTATTTTCTTGTTTGTTTTTTGCTTTTTATAGTGCCAGAATGTGATTAATGTTGTTGAATATCCAATTCCAATAGGAAACAATGTGTATCCTGTTGTCATTGGACAGAATGTTCTATAAATATCAAATAGGTCAAGTTGATTGATAGTGTTGTTCCAGTTTTCTCTGTCCTCACTAACTTTTTGTCTACTTGTTCTAACAATTATAGAGAAAGGAGTGTTGATGTCTCCAATTATCCTACAATTTGTCTTAGCCAAAGGCCAAGAAGTGATTCCAATTATAATTGTGGATTTTTCCTTTTTTTAAAAATTTCCATCAGTTTTTACTCCATGTATTTGGAAGTTTCATCGTTAGGTGAATATACATACAGAATTGTATGCCTTCATAATAAATTGACCCTTTTACTGTTATGTAATATCTCTCTTTATTCTTTTATTCCTGCTAATTTTCTTTGCTCTGAGGTGAACTTTGGTATTAATATACGGGTTAATCCTGATATAATACATAATTAGTGTACTACATGGGTTAGTGTTTGTATGATATCTATTTCCTTTCTTGTACGTTTTTTCTTTTTTTTTTCAGGAAGATTAGCCCTGAGCTAACATCTACTGCCAATCCTCCTCTTTCAGCTGAGGAAGACTGGCCCTGAGCTAACATCCGTGCCCATCTTCCTCTACTTTATGTGTGGGAAGCCTGCCACAGCATGGCTTGACAAGCAGTGCGTAGGTCCACACCCAGGATCCAAACACTTGTACCCCGGGCCGCTGAAGCAGAACATGTGAACTTAACTGCTGTATCACTGGGCTGGCCCCCTTTTCTTGTATTTTTAACCAATCTATTTCATCACAATTACGTAAGTTTCTCGTAGTCAACATATAACTGGGTTTTATTTTTTTAATCTAATCTGACAATCTCTGTCTTTTAATTTATATGTTTCTACCTTTTACATGTTATATACTTATCAATAAAATCAAATTTAGGTTTAACATTTTATTATTTGTTTTCTGTTTCTCTGTCCCCCATTTCTTGCATTCTTTTGGATTATTGGAATATTTGCTGTATTCTATTTTAATTAACCTCTTGTATTTCTGGCTCAATCTCCTATTTTCTTTTCTGGAGTTATTTTAGGGTTTATATTACTCATACTTAATATTTCACAGTCTCCTAAAAGCTAACAGTTTACCACCTCTAGCAAAATGTAGAAACCTTTAAATCATTTGAGTCCCTTTTCCTTTTCTACTTATGTTATAATTGCTATGTTATGTTATATGAGAATTGGTCATTTCTTGGTTCTTTGTCTGTCAGATAATTTTGGATTATACCCTGGACATTTTGAGTATCATGTTGTAACACTTTGATGTGTTAACATCCTCTCGAGACTGTTGATCTTTTATATTGGTAGGCAACCATGCCGCTTAGGTTCTGATCTGAAGTTCTCTCTCTCCTTTTCTGGATGATGGTCTCAATGTGTGCTCAGTTCTCAAAGTTTTTGTTACACTATTTGGGTCTGCCCCGTTCCTCAGCTACTTGGAGGTAAGTCTGGGACTTGTGAAGCGGTACATAGAGTAGCTCAGTTCTCAAAGTCTTTCTTACGCTGTTGTGGGTATGTTCTGCACAGGCATCTCTCAGGGGTTAGCCTAGGACTTGAAGAGTGGCTTACATTGTAGCTCAATTTTTGAAGACTTTGCTGTGTTGTTTTGGACCTGTTCTGCACAAGTGCAAGCTGGCAGTGAGCCCTGGATTGCGTGGACCTGAACCCAGGCTGTGGTGGTGAAAGTGCCAAATCTTAACCACAAGACCATCTGGGCTGGCTATAAAATTTTCTTATAATCCTTTTAGTTTGAGAAAGGTTGGTAGTGATATCCTTTCTCCTTCTTTATTTTGTTAATATTTTTCTTCTGTTTTTGTTATCAACCTAGTTTCAATATTAAGGACTTTCTTTTATTCCCTTGAGTAGAAGCATTGCATCCAACTTATTAACACTACATTTTTAAAAAGTATGTCAATTTTAAAGTAAGAATGTCTAACATTCTATTGTTTAGTTCATACAGTTCAAAGGTACAGATAAGAGAATAAGATAGACATATGCAGCGTATTCATATGGGCGTTATATGGATATAATACAGACATAAGCAGTATTGTGTACTAGAAAGAGTTGTGGATTTAGAGTCTCAGAGAACTGCATCCTAGTCTTGAATCTATGCTCCTTATGAGGTTCATGAATTTGGAACAGTCACTCTCTCTTTGTTTGCTTTCTTTATCTCTCTAATTGAGCCAAAATAAGCTACTACTCAGAATTGAGGTAGGGCTAAAAATGAAATGATGTCAGTGAATGTCCCTTGAGAAGTGTACCCTCACATGAAAATTTAATAATCATCATTATGATTGTTTAACTTTTCAGACTTCGCATGATCTTTGCATCAAGTGTCTGCAGAACATTCACATTATGTAAGCAAATTTTAAAACCTCATTATACAATGCCCTTATTAATCACAGCAGCAATACTTAAATACTACAACAGTAAACTGTAGCAAGTCTGACATAATTTAAAACTTCAAAATTGGCTTCTGACTGTAAATAATTTAAGCATAGTTTCTTTTTAAACTGAGAGAAATTTTTTCACTATTTTTCAGCTTAAGGCAACTTTTACATCTATTCTTTCTTTTTGCTCATTCTTTCTTCTTTCTTCTTTCAGTATCTCCTTTTCTTTTTTTTAATCTTATACTCTTTCTCTTTTGCCTTCTCATTCTCTCTCTCATTCTTTCCTTTTTCCTTCCTTCCTTCTTACTCTTCTCTTGCTTGCTTTTGGATCTTTTCTTCAAAAGTATCTACTTCATGCTAGTTTTGTGCTGGATCGTTTGCTAGTCACTGGACAAGCAAAGAAAAACAAAACCTTTGGGTCTGGCCCAGTGGCGCAGTGGTTAAGTTCTCACATTCTGCTTTGCCAGCCCAGGGTTCGCTGGTTCAGATCCTGGGTGCGGACCTACGCACCACTTGTCAAGCCATGCTGTGGCAGACATCCCATACATAAAGTAGAGGAAGATGGGCACAGTTGTTAGCTCAGGGCCAGTCTTCCTCAGCAGAAAAAAGAGGAGGATTGGTGGTGGATGTTAGTTCAGGGCTAGTCTTCCTCAAAAAAAAAAAAAGAGAAAAGTAAAACTCTTGACCTCAGTGAACTTGTATCTTCCATGCTATCCATCTCCACCTGAAGAGTCTTCTAATGGTTCCCACACATCTTACCAGTTGGTCTGCCTGCAAAGGTAGAAAACAGTTATCCATAGTCATGCCCCTTGGTCGTGTTGTATTTCCACATCTTGGGATAGGCTTAGTCTCAATCAATGTTTTTAAAACTGCAGAATATACCTTGTCAGTGCATTAGGTATTAACCAGCACTTTAAAAACATGAAATAGAATAGTATATGACAGAAAATATTTTGTAACATATTGTGAGAGTAAGTATTGTTTTATGAAGGCTTTTTTACTTTATATTTCCTCCTATTTCTATATCAAGCCACATTCACAAATTTATGTGTGCACTGTTCATGATGCAAAATGTATTTCTTGCAGACCATGGTTCAAATGTGTGAAAAATAATCACCTACACTACTAAGATTCAGGGCCATTCCAGGATTTCCAAAAAGGAAAAGAGACAAACATAAGTGGTGATAGAAAAAAGAATTAATAGAAAAAAAGTCACTTTAATATTCACCTGTCTGAGCTAAAATTCTCTAGCCAGGTTGATTCTTGGTGCAATCACGATAAAATTGTTCTTAAACTTGTTTTCCAAGGATGTTGATCCGATTGGAGTTGAATATATACAACACAACACTAGGCGTGGAACACCCCTTGATGAAGAGGAATCCCAGGGGGCCCTTCGAATTAACTTACCTACTGAGAGAACATAGAGCCCACCCCTTCATCTTTAATATACAATGTAACAAATCTTATGGTCCTAAAATGGACAAAGTTTCCTGGAATTGAAATTCTAAGTTCTGAAAAGCCTAAAAATCAATATCACTTTTAACTATGGGAAGAACCATAACCAGTGAGCCTAATGGCAGCTGCGTTGAGCTCAAAGGGAAGCCTAAAGCTTCAGTGATGTTTCTTGTTATAAAAACTTCACTGAAGAGAAATATGTTTGTTAAAGAGTGCTATTTTGAAACACCACATTTTTGGGATTCTAGCATTCATATCTTCCATGGTGATAAATTTCTAATAGATCATTATATCTTCTGTAATACTTCCAAAGAATTTCATCATCTACCAACAATATTTCTTAAAGCTAAATATGATTTATACACTGTTGGCAAAGGAAACAAAAGCCTCCCGTAAATTTTTGAACAAGACATTTATTTATTCTCTTGTGCTGTAGCTAACAAACATAATACAAAATGTGATAAATATATCCTGAGAAAATCCTACTTGAAAATCAATTAAGAGTAAGCCTTCTGCTAAGACACCTCTGCCATACATTGATAATGATGGTAAAAAATGTCATCATCTTTTTCTTTAAGAAAAAATAAGAAGTCATAGTTATATTACAGAAATAGTTTCCACTAGAAAATCCATACCATTAGGGCATGCTTTAGTTTTCTAGGCTGCATAACAAATTACCACAAACTTAGCAGTTAAAACAATCAGATTTATGATTTCACAGTTCTCGTGAGTCAGGAGTTTGAGCACAACCTAACTACTGTGTCCTCTGTAAGGCTGTAATCAAGGTGTTGGCAAGGACTTGATTCTCGTCTGGCAGGTCAACTGGCAATGAACTTGCTTCCAAGCTCACTCAGGTTGTTGGTAGAATTCATTTCCTAGTGACTATAAGATGAAAGGTCCTGACTTTTTGCTGCCTGTCACCCCAAGGTTGCTTTCAACTACTGGAGGTCAACTGCAGCTTCTTGCGAAGTGACCTTTTCCATACATCCTCTCAGAACATAGCAGCTTACTTCTTCAAAGGCAGCACAGGAGATAAAGAAGGAGTCAGCCAACAAGATGAAATTTTATGTGATGTAACATAATTATGGAATATAACAATCATCGGAGTGACGTCCCTTAATCTTTGCCATCTTCTCTTGGTTTGAATCAAGATATTACCTGCCTGTAAGTGAGGGGCAGGGATTACATAAAGCATTAAATATTAAGAGGCAGGGATCATGGAGGCCGCTTTAAAGTCTGTCTGCATGAGGCAGGATCACTTTTGTCCTGTTTACACTAATATCCCAGGAACCTTGCAATGTGCCCAGGACAAAGGATGTAGTCAGTGATAAATAAATGAATAGATGACTCAGTTATTACACTCATTACAATTTATGTTATCACGCTACTTGTTTGACTTGACACAATATTAGAAAATGAGTTTTTACTTAAAAAACCTTTTAAGATTAGTCTGATGCCGTCATTCCCTCCAAACAACGACTTTATGTTTTTTCTTCATTTCCATGCTTTTAATTTGGGTGCTCAATACCAAGATAAATAAGACAGTGAGTATGTGTTCTGTTTAAGTGTTCGGCAGTTTGGTTATAAGAGATCGATAAGCATAATTGCATTAATTGTGCTATTTCCTATAAAACATCTAGATAAAATAATTACTACTATGGGTAATTACAACCATTAAAATACATAATATTCAATTTAGAGCAACATTTAAAGAAACAGATATACCATGTTACATTTAGCTATTAATTCATGTAAGAATTAGTAAGCATTTATATTCCAGGCATTGTGGTAGCTGTTAGGAAGTGTTGGGAGATAAACAAATCCTGCCCGTTTGGAGCAAATGCTTCTTTGTTCTTCCCCATTGGAATGGGTCAGTGTGGACAACCTCAGATTTTTGGGGGGCATGAAAGACATGCTGTAAGATTTATAGCATGGAGAAGTAGAGCAGAAGGGCCATCCCTGTGGGTAGCTCACAACCAATGGGGAAAAAGCACAAAAGGACAGAGCTACACATTCCCATTTCCTGCTTCCAACTCAACAATCAGAGAATCATTACATCTCCCGTGGGAAGGGTAAATGAGGGGGAAGAGGAAGACCACTGATGTTATATAATGGAGATTTTATCCACCCAGAAGAAACATCAGAAGTGGGGAAGAATGAGGAAGCACTCCTCCAACAGGCGGGATCATTGTATTTATCATGCTATTTTAAAAATTGTCTTTATCCTTTATTTAACTCATTTTCCATGAAATGAGGTTGAATAGATGAATCTCAATCTGAATCTTTAGTAATGTGCCCATTATCTGAATTTTTTCTGTTAGTTCCTCAGTTTCTAATCAGTATTGTTGATATCAACCATCCCTTCCTTCTTTTGCATATTTACCTTTACCCCAATTTTCACAAAACCAAGGAAAAGCACCTATTTCTTTTTAAGACTTAATAAGGAAAATGTCCTGTGTATTTCTCCAAGTTGCCCTACTCTGCTTTTCCCTTGTTTCTCTAAGCAACAAAAGACGAAAGAAATTGTGTGTTAAATAATGTTTTTGTTCATAAATATTCCTGATGTTCTCTTCAATAATATATCTCACTTGCAGCTGGCTTTAAAAGTTTATCCAATTTTTCTCCTTTGCTTTCATAATTAATGCCCAGTCAACACAATTAGTTTCCTAACCAATAACTCTATTAAATACGCAGATCCTAAATTTAACCTACTCTGCATTTATACTGCCAAATTTTAAAGCATTAGTCTTAGAATATCTAAATAGAATATCAAAAACCAAAATTTTTTATTATGGGAAAAAAATAAGGTCTCCATCCTTTCACTATTCTTACATTCTGTCAGAATAGTAGAACGAAAAGGAGAATCAGATAAAAAACATAACTCCATCTTTAATGAAATTAAGAGACATCTGAAATCCCAAAAGATAAAATAAGAATTTAAAAGCAGGGAAATGGGGGAAGACATGTATAGAAGATGCCTATGACTGAAAATCTCAGCAAATCTGAGTGAGCATACTTCTGTTTACAACAATGAAAACACTATGTGTGGACTCACAGTGAGAACTTCTCTAGATTTGGTTATGTTCAAAGAAAAAGAAAAACAGACGAGGCAGAGTGGAATGAAGAATTATCCAGATAAGCCTCATTTACAGAAACGGATTGTTATTGCTGCAATCAGACTAGAAAGACTTTGGAAACAACCCTACAGCTGCATATCTTGTAAGCTTGGCAGAAGTAAACACTGAGAAAACTCACATGACACAACCTTGGTATATAAGGAAAATCTTCTGCTAGCCTAGAACGTAGCATTGGTCCTTCCTCCACATAAGCCTCAGGCATATTGTTGATTCATCAAGAACTCACTTTATTTAAAGACAAGTAATTTAAAAAATGAAACAGTCATGATGGATATGCAAACTGAATTCAACAGCTCATTAAAGCAATCATACACCATGAGCAAGTGTTATTTATTCCTGGGATGCAAGGATGGTTCAACATATGCAAATCAATCAATATGATATGCCACATAACAAAATGAAAGAAAAAATACACGATCATCTTGACAGATAGATAGGAGAAGCATTTGACAAAGTTCAACATAAATTCACCATTAAAACTCTCAACAAAATAGGTGTAGAAGGAACTTATCTCAATACAATAAAGATCATATATGAAAAGCCCACAGGAACACCATAATCAATAGGGAAAACTGAAAACTTTCCCTCTAAGATCCAGTACAAGACAAGGATGTTCACTCTCACTACTTCTATTCAACATAGTACTAGAAGTCCTAGCAGAGCAATTAGCAAGAAAAAGAAATAAAAGCCATCAAAACTGGAAAGGAAAAAGTAAAATTATCTCTGTTTGCAGGAGACATGATCATATATGTAGAAAACCCTAAAGACTCAACAAAAGTAGTGTTATACCTAATAAACAAATTCAACAAGTACAAGATACAAAATCAAATACATAATTCAGTCACGTTCCTATACACAAACAAGGAACTATCCAAAAAGGAAATTAAGTAAACAATTATATTTACAATAGCAACAAAAAGAATAAAATACTTAGAAATAAACTTAACCAAAGAGGTGGAAGACTTGTACACTGAAAATCATAAAATATTGAGGAAAGTAAATAAAGAAGACAGAGTTCAATGGGAAGACATCTCCTGTTCCCGGATTGAAAGAATTAATATTATTAAAATTTCTGTACTACACAAAGTGATCTAGATTCAGTGCAATCTCTATCAAGAGCCAAATGGCATTCTTCAACAGAAATTTAAAAAAAACCCTAAAATTTATATGGAACCACAAAAGATTGAATAGCCAAAACAATCTTGGACAAGAAGAACAAAGCTGGAGGCATCATACCTCCTAACTTCAAAATATATTATAAAGCTATAGTCATAAAAATAGTATGATAGGCTGGCATAAAAATAGATACATAGACCAATGGAACAGAAAAGAGAACCCAGAAATAAATTCATGCTTCTATGATCAACTGACCTTCAAGGGTGCAAGGACACACATGGAGAAAGGACAGTTTCTTCAATAAATGATGGGAAAATTGCATAGCTGCATGCAGAAGAATGAAATAGGACCCTTATCTCACATCAAAATAGATGAAAGACTTAGACATAAGACTTGAAACCATAAAGCTATTAGAACAAAACATAGGAAAAAAGCTTCTTAAGATTTGTCTGGGCAATGATTTTTTGAATACGACACCTAAGACACAGGCAACAAAAGCCAAATAGACAAGTGGGACTGCAACAAACTGAAAATACATAGCAAAGGAAACAATCAACAGAGAGAAAAGCTAACCTACAGAATGGGAGTAAATATTTGCAAACTATATATCTAATAAGGAGTTACTATCAAAAATATATAATGAATTCATACAACTCAAAAGCAAAAAGCAACCTGAGTAAAAATTGGGCAAAGGACTTAAGTAGACATTTCTTTACAGAAGACTTATGAATAACCAACAGATATATGACAAAATGCACAACATCATTAATTATCAGAGAGATGCAAATCAAAACCACAATGTGATGTCACTTCACACCTGTTAGGATGGTTATTATCAAAAAGACAGAAGATAACGAGTGTGGCAAGAATGTGAAGAAAATCCTTGTTCACTGTTGATAAGAATGTAAACTGGTACAGCTATTATGGAAACAGAATGGAGGACCCTCAAAAAATAAAAAATAGAACTACTTTATGATCCAGCAATACCACTCTGGGGCACGTATCTGAAAAAAATAAAATGATTATCTGAGAGAGATATCTACACCCCCCTCCATGTTCACTGCAGCATCATTTACAATAGCCAAGACATGGAAACAACCTAAATTTCCATTGACAGAAGAATGGATAAAGAAGATGTGGTATGTATATGTATGTGTGTATATATATATATATATACACACACACACAGATATATATGAATATTATTCAGCCTTTAAAAATAAGGAAATCCTGCTACTTGCAAAAACATAGTTTGACTTGGAGGACATTATGCTAAGTGAAAAAGCAAGACACAGGAAGACAAATGCTGCTTGATCTCACTTATATGTGGAATCTAAAATTTTCAAACTCATAGAAACAGAGAGTAAAATGGTAGTTTCCAGAGGCTGGAGAAGAGGAGGAAATAGGAAGATACTGGTCAAAGGGTACAAAGTTTCCTTATGCAAAATTAATAAGTTCTGAGGATACAATGTACAGTAATGTGAATATAGTTAAAAATACTGTATTGTAAACTTGAAGTTTGCTAAAAGATTAGATCTTAAGTGTTCTCACCACAAAAAAAGAAAGAAAAAAGGGAAATGGTAACTATGTGAGGTGATGGATATGTTAATTAGCTTGACTGTGGAGATTATTACACTATATATATATATATATATATATATATATACCAAAACATCAAGTCATATGTCTTAAATATATGCAGTTTTATTTTTCAATTATATCTTAATAAAAAAGACAAAAAGAGAAATAAACTAACAAACTCCTGAAAAAAAGAAAAGAATTCAGAAAGCAAATTGCAGACCAAAAATAAAAAATGTATCAGAAAATTATTGTCACAGAATAGATCAAACTTATGACAACACACGTCACCATGAGTTCAAAAATTAAGGTGAAGAGGGGCTGGCCCCGTGGCCGAGTGGTTAAGTTCGCGCGCTCCACTGCAGGCGGCCCAGTGTTTCGTCGGTTCGAATCCTGGGCGCGGACATGGCACTGCTCGTCAGACCACGCTGAGGCAGCGTCCCACATGCCACAACTAGAGGAACCCACAAAGGAGAATACACAACTATGTACCGGGGGGCTTTGGGGAGAAAAAGGAAAAAATAAAATCTTTAAAAAAAAAAAAAAAAATTAAGGTGAAGAAATTTTTACTGAAACAATTCAAAATAGAGATGCAAGACTTCAGGAAAGATAAGTGAGATAATCAAAGAAGATAAATCATGAGTGGACAAAAGTCAGAAAATGATAGAAGAAGTAAAAGAGAAATGTCACAAAAATAAATTGAAAACAACATAAAGCAGAATAAATTTACTTAACTTTCAATAAGAGAGAGAAGACAGGAATAAGGAAATCAAGCAAAATGTAATGCAAATGAAGATGGAGTTAAATATTAATATAGAGAAATGATAGTTATGACAGATAGGCAAAGACAATGCAACATACATGTAATTGGTGTTTTTAAAGAAAAGAATCAAAATAATGAAACAAAAAATTGCATACATTGTTGAAGAAAATTGTCAAACATTCATACTTGAATTTAAAGATTAAAGGCACATTTAGGTCCTGGGGAAAAAATGGAAACATAGCAGTCAACGAAAAGAATATTGCAGAAATGCTTATTAGACTTAAAAAGATATAGAAATAGTCCCCTGGACAACCAGAGAAAAACATTATGTCACATATTGGGGGAGAGGAGAGATAGATTAGTAATTTTCAACCGTAGGAGTACTGGAGCAAAGTCCTCAAGGATGGAAAGTGTTTCCCAATAATTTCATACTTGACAAACTGTTGTTATTCCAATGAAGAGATAATAGAAAAATATTTTAAACCTGCAAAAAATCAGGAAATTTGTCTGACATATGTATATATCAGACTCGATTCCCTGAATATAGTAAATATTTATTTTTAAATGCCTAAGTAAGACTCACAAAAACTAACCATATGCCAGGCCACAAAGAAAACCTCATTGAATTCCAAAAGGTAACAATAGTAGAGATAACATTCAACAGTCACAATGCAATAAAAATAGAATTTAAGAATAAAGTTATAAACCAAAAGGTTTTTCATCAAGGAAAATAAAAATTCTCTTAAGTTAAAAGGAAAGACAAACAAAAATTCCTGAATATCTAGAAAATGATGATCTAAACGTCACAAAAGAGCATTGAAAGGAAATTCCATGGACTTAAATGTTAATATAAGAAAATTAAAAAAAATTAATTAACTGACTCAAGACATCTGAAGAGCAATAATAAAATGAATTGGAGCAAAACAATGATGGAGATAAAAAAGGGTAAAAACAGAAGAAATAACGAGTAAAATCAAAAGCTGTCTTAAAAATAGTCATATCATGACTTTATCATGGTTATCTGTAATAGAGGGAGAAAAGTCAAATATACACAGGCACACCCAGACACAAATGTCAGGACTGATTAACATCAGAAACTGAAGAAATTTAGTGATCCATGGGAAACTACTTTGCTCAAATCCATGCAAATAAAATTGAAGTCCAGATGAAATTAAAAATTTCCAGGAAAACATAATTTATTAGAACTGGTCCCAGTAAATACAGAATACCTATAAAAATGCATTTTAATGGGAGAAATATGCCAAGTTTTACTCCCACAAAAAGCAAGAATTCAAGATGTTTTCATTGGAGAATGCTACCAAAACTTTTAAAGAGAATACAATTCTGAATCATAGAGAAAGAAAGACAATTTCCAAATTCTTTTATGAAACAAGAATGACAACAATTACAAAACACAATAATTATAAAACAAAAGTAAATCTGTAGACTAATTTAACTTATGAATATTATATGTAAACCTTTCACAAGAATGTATATTAACAAATGTCTAAAAGTGTGCTGGCATATTGTGTTGGGAGGTAGTAAGGAGAAAGGCTCTCTCATGTATATCTGGTACTATTGAAAACTGATTTTGGACTATCTATGAAAATTACACACATGTATATCTTCTTTGACCCTAAAATCCACTTTAAGAATTTATGCCACATCTACAGATATTTTTGTACAAAATTACATACAGGCAAGTTTGTTCATTGCTGCATAACAGTAAAAGATAGAAGCAGCATAAATATTAGGCTTAAATTGCCTTAAATGAATAAGTTTCTGATAAAGCAAATATGATATCTAATATAATGGATTATGGTGAAACTTTATGAATAGGTAGCTCTGCATGCATTAATTTGGATAAATATCCAGGGTACTTTGAAAAGTGAAGAAAGCAAGGTGGAGAAAAGTGTATAGCTTATGGCATAAGTTGTGAAAAGAAATGTACATAAGCTTGTTGGAAGGAAAAAGAGCACACTAATAACTGTGATGCATAAAGGTGGGGGAACAGGGCAGAGAATGGTGGAGAAGAGTGGATCTGGCAAGAGGAGAGATACTTGTCACTTCGTTCCTTTTTACAGTTCTTGATGTTTTAACTTTGTGAATGTGTTACTGAAGAAAATACAAATAAAAGATAAGCAGGATTACATCTTAATGGCAAACAAGGTTGAATTCAGGAGAAAAGCTTTAAATTAAATAAAGGAAGTTTATAATGAGGGATGCAGTCAGTAGTATGCTGGAAAATGTTTTCTGGAGGAAAATTACGCATTATTTATATACATAAATTACGAATTTTACTGCTATAAAGAATGTTTAGTACATAATTCACAAATAACAACAAAATATATAATACTTTTTGTTGTAAATCCACCTAGCCAATTGATTCTCACAGAAAACTTTCATTGATTTTTGCCAAACTCTAAGATCCATAGTCAATCTATGGTTGTAATCCAACAATAAATGGAACTGTATCCCCATCTCCTCACTTGTTTCCCAATAAATGTGCCATCATTAAATCTGATATGTTAGCTACTGTTAAATTATTTCTTGATCTCCTACAAATGATACTAATTAAGCAAAAACATCTTCAAACTTCAGCACTATATATGACCCACTTTTATTTTAATCAGTATTATTAAAAAATTTATCCATCAATTTCTTAAGTTTAAATCAGAAGTCAGCCTGTGGTCCAAAACTAGGCACCTGTTTTGTTAACAAAGTTCTTTTGGAAAACAGCCACTCCCATTTGTTTACCTATTGCCTAAGGTTGCTTTTATGCTACAGTGTCAAAACTGACAGGCTACAAAGTCTAAATATTGACTGTCTGGCTCTTTACAAAAAGTTTGCTGACTTCTTGTCTATACAGTCAAAAATAAAATATGCCTGAATGATGTCAGCATCATGGCAGAGTGAGACGTTCCGTTTGTCTCTCCCCTCTAAATTACAATGAGACAGACATCCATTGACAAACATAGGATTCCCTACTCAGCACAATAGGATGCCTAAGAGATCCAGGGAGCTATACATCTAGCCTGGGGGAGGACTAGACCCCTGGGTAGCAGGGCAACTATGGGAGTTGTCCCCTCTGCCACTCCTGGTGGCAGCAATCCAGGATGCAGATCCTCATGCAGTGGCCCACATGACTGTGAGTGGAGGTGAGGGGGGCCCAGCCCTGTGCACCCAAACATCCGGGTGGGGGGGGGGGGAGATGCAATAGCCTGCACACATGCACATGCTCAGGGGCATGTGCACATGTGCACAAATGTCTGAGGAGTGGCTGCAGCAGTGTGGAAGTAGCCCTGCCCTATGATGGTCAATGGAGTAGTAGCACAGGCAATGGCCCAACCCACACAACTTTGAACATACAGGGCAGGAGCACCCAGCCTCCAGTGGTGGCACCCCTGACACCAACTCCACCAGCAGTGGGGGCTGCATACAAGTCCTCAGATCCCTGGGCCCCCACTAGTGACAGCAATACCTGAAATCCCAGTACCCCTGGCAGTGGTGCAACCAGCACCCCCTGACAACTGGGGAATAGCAGAGGTGGTGCAGGGGACAACTGCATCTGAGCCCACAGAGAGCCAGTGGAGGAACACAACAACCAGGCAACCAGAACCAAAGTAACCAAAGCCATACTCGAATAAGAGAAAGTGATTCTACCACAAATGTGCTAGTAGAGGATCAATTCATCAAACTCCATGAAGAACCACATTAACTCTGCAGAGCAGAAGGAAAATGACAACTCTCCAGAAACCAAATCCGAAGTCATAGAAGTTTACAACCTAATTGACAGAATTCAAAATAACAGTCATAAAGAAACTCAACAAATTATAAGAAAACTCACAGTGACAGTTCAATGAGCTCAGGAATAAAATAAATGAACAGAAGGTATACTTCACCAAAGAGATTGAAGTTCTAAAAAAAGCCAAATAGGAATTCTGGAGATGAAGAACACAATTAATGACATAAAAAATAGTGTAGGGGGACCAGCCCCATGGCTGAGTGGTTAAAGTTCTGCATGTTATGCTGTGGTGGCCCAGGTTTGTGGGTTCAGATCCTGGACAGGAACCTACTCCATTCACCAGCCACACTGTGGAGGTGTCCCACGTACAAAAAAATAGAGGAAGATTGGCACAGACTTTACTCAGAGCTAACCTTCCTCAAGCAAAAAAAGAGGAGGATTGGCAACAGATGTTAGCTTAGGGCAAATCTTCCTCAGGAAAAAAATAGATAAATAATGTAGGGCCAGACCCAGTAGCATAGTGGTTAAGTTCAGTGATCTCCGCTTTGGTGGTCCAGGTTCAGTTCCAAGGCATGGACATACACCACTCACCATGCTGTGGTGGTGGCTCACATACAAAAAGAGGAAGATTGTTGGGGGCAGGCCCAGTGGTGCAGCAGTTAAGTTTGCATGTTCCGCTTTGCTGGCCTGGGGTTCACTGGTTCAGATCCTGGGTACAGATATGGCACCACTTGTCAAGCCATGCTGTGGCAGGTATCTCACATATAAAGTAGAGGAGGATGGGCATGGATGCTAGCTCAGGGCCAGTCTTCCTCAGCAAAAAGAGGAGGATTGGCAGCAGTTAGCTCAGGGATAATCTTCCTCTAAAAACAAAAAGAGGAAGATTGGCAGTGGATGTTAGCTCAGGGTAAATCTTCCTCAGCAAAAAAAAAAAAAAAAAAAAAGCACAAAAAATAGAGTAGACTTTATGGAGGAGAGAATTAGTGACCTTGAAGATAGAAACATAGAAATGATTCAGGCAGAGGAGAGAGAATCAAGATTTTTTAAAAATGAAGAAATCCTTTGAGAAATATCTGACTACATTAGGGAAAGTAACATAAGGATTATAGATATCCCAGAGGAAGAAGTGAGGGAGAAAGGAGCAGAGAGTATTCAAAGAAATAATAGCTAGGAACTTCCTAAATCTGGGAAGGACCTGGACTTACAATTACATGAAGCTAATATAACTCCTAATTACATCAATTCAAAAATATCATCTCCAAAGCATACAATATTAAAACTGTCAAAAGTCAATGGTGAAGAAAAAATATTCAGGGCGGCAAGATAGAAGAAAATAAACATCAAAGGAACCTCTATTAGTCTTTCAGCAGATTTCTCAGCAGAAAACTTAGAGGCTAGGAGAGAGTGGAATGGTATATTCAAAATACTGAAAGACAAAAAGTAATACCCAAGAATACTCTATCCAGTGAAATTATCCTTCAGACATGACAGATAAATAAAAGCTTTCCCAGACAAGTGGAAGCTGAAGAAATTCATTGTCACTAGAACTGTCCTATAAGAAATGTTGAAGGGGTCTCTCATATCTGAAACAAAAAGGCAAAAGTTTACAAAGCTTTGAGCAAGGAGACAAACAGACAGGCAAAATCAGAAAATTTCAGCTCTCAATCAGAATAGGTTAGCAAACAACTATAACAGAAATGATAAAGGGAAAGAAAGCATCAAAAATAACTATAAACAATTCTATTTGGTCACAAGCTCACAGCACAAATAAGAATGATTTGTGACAAGAAAAACATAGAAAAGAAAGAGGAATGGGGTGGAATATGCATAGGCTAAGGGAGATAACAGACTATCAGAAAAAGGACTGTCTCATCTATGAGATCTTTTATACAAGCCTCATGGTAACCACAAAACAAAAACTCAGAGCACAGTTATAAATCACAAAGAAAACTTAGAAAACCATCATAGAAAACCAGCAAATGGAATTCACAGAAGAAATACAAGGAAATATAGAACAACCAGAAAACAAGATATAAAATGGCAGTATTAAACCCTCATGTATTACTAATCACTCTAAATGTACATGGAATGAACTCAGCAATCAGAAGACACAGAATTGCTGGATGGATTAAAAAACAAGACCCAATAATATGTTGCCTCTGGGAAACATAGCTGAGCTCCAAAGACAAACATAGGCTCAGAATGAAGAGATGAAATATGATATTCCAGGCAAATGGCAAGCAAAAGAAAGCAAGTGTAACTATACTTATATCAGACAAAGCAGGCCTCAAGATAAAAAAAATGGCAGAATGGTTAAGTTCCTGTGTTCTACTTTGGCAGCCCAGAGTTTGCTAGTTTGGATCCTGGGCGTGGACTTACACACTGCTCATCAAGCCATGCTGTGGTGGCATCCCACATAGAAGAGCTAGAATGACCTACCATTAGGATATACAGCTATGTACTGGGGACTTGGGGAGGAAAAAAAAAGGAGAAGATAGGCAACAGATGTTAGCTCAGGGCCAAACTTCCTCACCAAAAACTATACTTAAAAAAATAATAATGAGAGACAAAGATGGGCATTATATAATTATAAAATGGAAACTTCACCAAGAAGACATAATATTTATGAATATATATGTACCTAACACAGGAGCACCAAGTATATAAAGCAACTATTAACAGACTTAAGGGGGAAACTGACAAAAACACAATAATAGTAGGGGACTTTAACACCCCACTTATGTCAATGAGTAGATCATCCAGACAGAAAGTCATCAAGGAAAGACTCACCTTAAATGAAACACTAGATCAGATGGACTTAATAGATATATATAGAATATTCCATCCCAAAACAGCAGAATACACATTCTTCTCAAGTGCACATGGAACATTCTCAAAGATAGGCCACATGTTGGGTAACAAGGCAAGCCTCAAGAAAAGATCATACACCATGATCAAGTGGGATTTATACCAGGGACACAGAGATGGTTCAACATCCAGAAATCAAGCAAGATGATACACCATGTTAACAAAATGAGGAATAAAAGTCACATAATTATCTCAATAGATGCAAAGAAAGCCTTGGACAAGATCCAACATCCATTTATGATGAAAACTCTCAATAAAATGGGATTAGAAGGAAAGTACATTAACATAATTAAGGACATATATGACAAACCCACAGCCAACATCATACTTAATGGTGAAAACCTGAAAGCTATTTCTCTGAGAACAGAAGCAAGACAACAGTGCCCACTCTTGCCACTCTTATTCAACATAGTACTGGAAGTTTTAGCCAGAGCAATTAGGCAAGAAAAACAAATAAAAGAGATCCAAATTGGAAAAGAAGAAGTAAAACTCTCCTTGTTTGCACATGACATGATTCTATAAATAGAAAACTCTAAAGGATCCACGAGAAAACTATTAGAAATAATCAACAACTATAGCAGAGTTGCAGAGTACAAAATCAACACACAAAATCTGTTGCATTTCTATACACTAATAGTGAACTAGCAGAAAGAGAAGTCAAGAATACACTCTCATTTGTAATTGCAACAAAAAGAATAAAATGCCTAGGATTAAATGTAAGCAAGGAGATGAAAGACTTATACACTCAAAACTATAAGATATTATTGAAAGAAACTGAAGAAGGTATAAAGAAATGGTAAAATATTTTATGCTTATGGATTGGAAGAATAAACTTAGTTAAAATTTCCATATTACCTAAAGCAATCTACAGATTCAATGCAATCCCAATCAGAATCCCAATGACATTCTTTATGGAAAGAGGACAAAGAATCCTAAAATTTATATGGAACAACAAAGGAACCTGAATAGCCAAAGCCATCCTAAGGAAAAACAAAAAAGCTAGAGGTATTACAATCCCTGACTTCAAAATATCCTACCAAGCTACAGTAACCAAACAGCATGGTACTGGCACAAAAACAGACACACAGATCAACAGAACAGAATTGAGAGCCCAGACACAATACCACACATCTGCAGACACCTAATCTTTGACAAAGGAGCCAAGAACATACAATGGAGAAAGGAAAGTCTCTTCAATAAATCTCAAAAATAAATAGAAACTGGACAGCTACATGCAAAAGAATGAAAGTAGACTGTCATCTTACACCACACACAAAAATTAACTTAAAATGGATTAAAGACTTAAATAAAAGATCTGAAACCATATAACTCCTAGAAGAGAATACAGGCAGCGCACTCTTTGACATTTGTCTTAGCAGCATCTTTTTGGATACCATTTCTACTCAGGTAGGGGAAACAAGAAAGAATAAACAAATGGGACTACCTTAGACTAAAAAGATTTTGCAAGGCAAAGGAAACCATGAACAAAATAAAAAGACAACCTTCCAACTGGGAGAAAATATTTGCAAATCATATGTCCTACAGGGGGTTAATTTCCAAAATGTATAAAGAGGTCATATAACTCAATAACAAAAAAGACAAACAACCCAATCAAAAAATGGGCAGAGGATACGAACAGAGATTTTTCCAAAGAAGATATACAGATGCCAACAAGCCCATGAAAACATATTAAACATCACTAATTATTAGGGAAATGCAAATCAAAACTACAATGAGATTTTACCTCATACCCATCAGAATGGCTATAATTAATAAGACAAGAAACAACAAGTGTTGGAGTGGATGTAGAGAAAAGGGGAATCTCATACACTTCTGATGGGAATGCAAACTGGTGCAGCCACTATGGAAAACAGTATGGAGATTTCTCAAAAAATTATAAATAGAAATACCATATGATTCAGCTATCCCCCTACTTGGTATTTATCCAAAGAACATGAAATCAACAGTTCAAAGAGATTTATGCATCACTATGTTCATTGCATCATTATTCACAACACCAAGACGTGGAAGCAACCCAGGTACTCATCAATGTATGAATGGATAAAGAAGATGTGGTATATATATATATATATATATATGTAATGGAATACCACTCAGCGATAAAAAGACAAAATTGTGCCATTTGCCACAACATAGATGGACCTTGGGGGCATTAGGCTAAGCAAAGTAAGCCAGACAGAGAAAGACAAACACCATAGGAATTCATTCACAGGTGGAAGGTAAACAAACATCTGGATAAGGAGAACAGATTAGTGGTTACCAAAGGGGAAGAGGGTGAGGGAAGGGTGAAAGGGATAAAGGGGCACAGATGTATGGTGACAGATAAATACTAGACTGTTGTTTGTGAACCCAATGCAATATATACTGAAACTGATAGATAATAATGTACACCTGAAATTTACACAATATTATTACACAATAAGCCAATATGACCTCAATAAAATAATTTTTAAAAAACCCAAAACCAAACCAAAACAAAAACCCCACAATATATAAAGCTGTCATTTGTAGCATTTGCTGAGTTCTGTGGTGTAAATGCTCCCAGCATGGCCTATTTTAAGCTGCTGCCATGATGTCACTACATACAGTGCTGGGAAAAGGTATGTAATAGCATACTATTATATAATATTTTTATTACACAGATAAAATAGATGTTAAAAAAAAACCCTCAAGAATGCAGATAAATAGTAAAAGGTAGTAAAATAATTAGAAGATGATGACTTTTGAGTATTTTTGCCTTTGTTTTTAATATAGTGTATTTAGTTTATATAGTTTAATTTTTTAAAACATTCACTGTATTCAACCATGGGCCTGCAAAATTCCTGAATGTTTAACAATCAGCCCATGTGAATGCCAGCACACCACTGAGTGCAGTATAAGCAGAAGATTTTTCTGTTATAAACCTCTATGCATCGAAGAATATATCATCATGTATAAAACAAAAACTATATAAAATAGAAGCATACCTTTTCTAATCCATGAAGATCAAATGGACAAAAAAATAAAGATCTAGAAAAACAAATAACATAACTAATAAGGTACATCTAATTGACATGTAATAATAAACTGTAGACCCTAACAACAGTGAATACGTCATCTATTCAAACCCCCACAGAATATTTACAAAAATTAACCATCTATTGGACCATAAGGCAAATCTTAATAAATTTAAAAAGTAGAAATATTACCAAAAATATTCTCTGATCTCAAAGAAATTAAGTAGAAATTTTTTACAACATCAAAAAAATATAATCATCTTGGAATTAAAAAATATTTCTTAAACAATTCTTGGAAGAAAAATTAAAATTGAACTTATAAAATATGTAAAAAAGAATGTTATTAAAATTTATTAAAACCAATGGGATATAAGCAAAATAGTGCTTAGAGGAAAGTTCAATACCCCTAATAGAAAATTAAAGTTAACTTATCCAAAAACCTGACCTTTGAAGGAAAAAGAAGCAATAAAAAAATCCATTTTTAGCTAAATTAATCAGGACATAAGGAGAGAATGCAGAAATATAGCAAATAAATAAGGAAGAAGAAATCACAGTTAATCAAACACAATTATTCATTCAGAATCTATGTGGTATCTGCATGGACTAATCTCTCAAGAGAATCTGTTATTTGGGACTTTATGAAATCAGGAAAAAAACAAAAGACAGAAATGAAAGGATGGAAGGAAGGAGAGAAGAAAGAAAGGAAGGAAGGATGGACAGAAAGAAGGAAGGAGAGAGGAAGGAAGGAAGGAGTGGAGCGGGGGAGGAAGTAAGAAAGAAATTGTTGAGAATTATTGAATTTACTATCACAAAATCAATGCAGTGAATTTTGTTCACTACACTGTATCTGGGCTGAAATAAGTATTAAATAAATATCTGCTGAATGAATAAGCAATATAATTCTCTGTCCACAAGTTCTAAAGGCTATGAAGAAGATGCTGTTACCAGTCTACAGTTCCTTCTCTTTGAACAGCTGTTGACTCGCCTTTCCCAGGTCCTCTAAGGGCAGTGTCAGGGTGAGGTCCTCTGTCTGCCTCCATCTGATGATGTCATCTTCAGCACTTGTTAGAAAAGGAAGGCACCTGGATCTAAAGAATTAGAATCTCTAACATTGGTGCCTGAGTGTTAAAAAAAAAAAAAAGGTGCTAGAGTGATTTTTAGGAGCACTAAAATTTGAGAATCATTGCTCTAATGAAGTAGTTATTAGAATAGTCATGAAATATTTCTGCTTTTCTGCCTCCCAGGTATAGGGTAGAATTGTACTTCTTGGTCTCATATATTTAGGTCAGACCACGTGACCTATTTAGCTAAGGTAATGGTTCTCCATCAAGGGCATTTTTTTTCTCATTTTTTTTTATTGTGGTCATAATAGCTTACAACATAGTGAGATTTCAGCTGTATATTATTCTTTGTCATATACCATATAAGTATGCCCCTTCACCCCTTGTGTCCACCCTCCACCCCCCTTCTACCAGCAACCACTAACTCATTCTCTTTGTCTGTAAGTTTGCTTATATTCCACATATAAGTGAAATCGTATGGTGTTTGTCTTTCTCTGTCTGGTTTATTTCACTTAACATGTCCTCAAGATTCATCCATGTGGTTGCGAATGGGATGATTTTGTCTTTTTTATGGCTGTGTAGTATTCCATTGTGTATATATATATATCACATTTTCTTTATCCAATCATCCATCAATGGGCACTTGGGTTGCTGCCATGTCTTGGCTATTGTGAATAATGCTGCAGTGAACGTAGGGGTGCATAAATCTCTTTGAATTGTTGATTTCCAGTTCTTTGGGTGAATACCCAGTAGTGAGATAGCTGGGTCATATGGTAGTTCTATTTTTAATTTTTTGAGAAAGCTCCATACTGTTTTCCACAGTGGCTGCACCAATTTGCACTCCCACTAGCAGTGGATGAGGGTTCCCTTTTCTCCATAACCTCTCCAACATTTGTTGTTTTTTGTCTTGGTGATTACAGACATTCTAATGGGTGTAAGATAGTATCTAAGTGTAGTTTTGATTTGCGTTTCTCAATCAAGGGCAATTTACCCCATGCCCCGCCCCAGTACATTTGGCAATGTCTAAAGACATTTTTGGCTGGCACACTGGGGTGTGGGGATGTGCTCCTGGCATCTAATGGGTAGAGGCTAGGGATGTTGCTAAGCACCCTAAAATGCACAGGAAAGCCCTTTTTGCGGTAAAAATGTTATCTGGCCCAAAAGTCAATAACGCTGAGATTGAAAAATCCTGGGCTACTGACTTGTGAGCTGAAGTGCTATTTATCCATTTGGGGCCATATATTAAATTGCTAGTGAGAAAGCCTCCAGGCCAATGTTCCAGATTGATAATTTCGTATCATTAAAATGATTGCAATCTCTTTGTAGGTGTAATTTCAGAGAATAGATATTTCTACGACTTACATTTTCATTCTCTGGGCTAACACACGGGCACAGCAGTGATGTGAAAACTTTATGGTGACAGGGGCCTGTTGGCGAATCCTTTATCCTGATTTTGTAGGATCCTCACATGGGCACCTTGTCTGACCTCTTGTCTCTGTATTAAAGTAGAAAACGGACATTTTCTCCATTTTAAAATCTCCTTTATTATCTTTGCATGACTGAATACTTTACTTACGTAAAGTGCATTGGCATCATTCTTCCTTTGACCAAATTAGGTTAGGCATTAATTTGCTGAGTAAGGGGAAGTCTCCAGGTTTAGAGTCTTAGAGAAAGGCACAGGGGGTTGAGGTAAACTTGCAGGATCACGTGGTCCACCTGCCTTTGTGGTGTATCAGTGATAAAGTGCGCTCACACTGTGTCCTGGCCCTTTCATGGTCTCAGGTGTATCTTAACTTTGCCTCTGGGAAATTCTGAGAACAAAATGTCACATATGTATCTTATAAGTTGATCGATACTGAAAATTTGTACAACAGTGTCCTTAATTACCATTATTGGAGCATGACTCTTTTAACTCTTTGTGATTTATGCAGAAATACTAATTTCATAGAATGTTTTGGCAGAAATTTGATATTCTAAATCTTACAAAAATAAAAGATGCACTGGTTTTTTAATTTGCGCTACCCCTTTCCATTTCATTGCTTCCAAAATTTAAATATCGTGGAGTACAGAACCAATTTTACAATGCAAAAAGAAATTTAACAAAGTTTAAAATCTGGATGTTATTTTATAATCGAATTTCAAAGAATCCTTTTTTTTCTGTGTTTTAAGAGAAGTCTGAACTCCAATTCTGATTTCAATTTAATTCAGACAGGCAAATTCAATGGCAAAAGAATGTGGAACTAATTTCTCTCTTCCTGTGTGGGAGGAAAAAAAAAACTGTTGAGAGAGGGCAAATGATCTGAGGATTATAGGGTAAGAGGTCTTCAGAAAGAAGAACTGGGGAAAAAAAAAAAAGAGAGAGAGAGGAATTTTGCCAGTTCCTATTTTGCAATCTCTCTTTCATCTGCCTCTTTATCTCCGATAGCACTTTTTCATCCAAGCTCAAACGCTTACTGCCTCTTTCTGGGAAAGAAACAAGAAAGTCAGAGCTTTTCCCATCTCCAATCCTTTCTGCAAACTGTGCCATGAGGTGTAATTCCAACATGAAAACCTACCAGGAGCTCCTTTTTGCCCATAAAATAAATTGAAATCTGATCTGACCAGTTCTAGCCAATTTTCTCTCTCACAATCCCAAAGTAAAACGATTTCTGCAGCCAGGCCTGTGTCCCCCATCCCTTTGAATAGGCTTTTATACCCATTTCAGAACTCCCAGCCCTCAGTTCATAGGACTGACCCCAAATCTGTCCCGTCTTGGTCTCCCTCCTCTCTGAGCAGTTCTGGCCTGGAACTATATGGAACCTTACACTGGAATTAGTTTGTTGTTGGTGTTATTTTTTGTTTTGATTTTTCCACTCAGGGGATAGGAATCATGTTTTACATTTCACATAGTCGAAGTGCTCGGCACAGCATATGCACCCCAACTCTGGGATAGAGAACCGGACTTAGCTCTGCCGTGTCCTCCTGGCTGCCTAGAAGCACTCCCAGGAGGCCTAGCAAAGGAGGATTATGAAGCAGGGCTCCTTGAGTCTTATCCTCCAGAATCAATTAATCCCAAGAGCAGAGTTCTGTGAACCTGGGAATATTAACACATGGAGAGTTCAAAAGACATTTTCTCAGTCTTTGCTAGTTCAAGGTGAGAGCTGCCTTAAATTCTTTTGGGAAGAAATAGGAAGAAATAAAGAATAAAGAAATAAAGGAAGGAAGCAGGAAGGAAGGAAGCAGGAAGCAAGGAAGGAAGATCCTACTTTGTACTTTGGAGGGTTGGCTAAGGAAGCCTCGAGTGTGGGAGTTGTCTCTTTTTACTAGGATTCTTTCAGACAGATCTACAATGAATTCAAACTCTGCATCTAGCAAGGGACCCTAGTCAAGTAGATATCACCCCTGCTTCCACGTAAATCCCATTAAAAAGATCATTCTGATGCTCATATTAGGCCTGTGAGAAGAGGAATTAATTACTGTATTAATTTATATCCTGCCCTAAAGTATTTAAGGTATCTTTAAAAGATGTATTAAATATAGCAAATTAACAAATTGGAGTCAATTAGGAAGCTACAGTAAGGAGTAAAAAGGAGGTAAGGATCTCTCTTTAACTACCGGAGAGGTCCCCTGTCTCTCACATTTAGCCTTTCCCGTTTGCGAACAGCTGCTGTTTCTCTTTATCCCTCTGGAGAGCACCAATACAATCTAGTGATACCCAGCGATAGCGCCACAGCCCTTGCAAGCCTTGTTCCCCCATATCTTTCAAAGGATGGAAAAATTATACCTGAAAGAGCATTTTCCTTCAATAGCATGTTTTTCCAGGTTACAACCAGTGAAACCTTCAGCAACTGGGCTGCCACCTTGTATCAGGAACCAGTGATGGCCTAAATACTACCCAGGAGAGAGTCCTCTTTGCGAGGCGAGGCCTCAAACTCCATTTTACCACCTGTTTTCTCAGACTACTGTCAATACCACATTGATCAGTTTCATCTGCTGAGAGGCAAACACCCAAGATGGGATTAGCCATCCAAGAAATTTCCTGAGGAAATGCCTGTGAAGGACAATGGGGAGGCAACGGTAATGGGCAAGGAGAACCTCCAGACTGTAATGCAGAGTCTGACACCTGTGGAAAGAGAGGGAGAAGAAAGGAGGATTGGATTGGAAGAGTCTCAGACTATGGCATGGTTTTAAGAAAGTTTTGTCCAAGCTGAAGGGGAGGCCTGGCGTCAAAGGCAACCACATGAGGAGTCCCCCATCTCCTGCCTGGATCTCTCTTAGCTCCCCACCATGCAGCCTTGGGGAGACGTGACCTCAGCAGGAAAGCAGTGGTGGATCCAGAGGAATGGCAACTGGGAATGTCAATCAGCAGTGCGTTTCCAAGGCCCCCAGAGGTAGTAAGATCTGTGTTATGGAGTATGCCATCTCTGGCCTAGAGGCTACTGTATTTGAATCTTTGGTGAGTTGAACATTCAGGATAATGAAAGTTTATATATTGTTTTGTTTTCGTACAAATAGGTCAATATTACATTTTATAGCCTGGTTAATATATGACATTGAACGCTAATGTGAAGTATGTCTGTGTATTGCCAACAGATTATCTTGGACAAGACATGAGCCATTTTAGAGCTCAACATATCTCCAAGATTTTGAGCTCGGTGAGTAGCAGGATGGGTCATATGCAAAATCAAGACCTGAGGGGTTAGGCACAGACGAGGCAAAGGAAGCAGTGAATATCAAAGAACATACACATATAAACGAAACAAAGAAAATGATAAAACAAAGACTTTTGAAAAGAGGAAATTATAGAAATGCAATGAACATATTAGACACCATTAAATTTGTAAAACAATTTCTTTTTCAGTTTGGTTGCATAAGAATTCATAATCAGATTTCTGTGACATTAATAGGTAGCCTGACTTTTCTGCCTTTGAAGCTTCATATCTTTATTATAAGTCCAATTTTAAATGAACTGACAAATTAAACATGTACTAGAGGACTGTTCATGACATAGCCTACACCCCAAGTTTGTTTTTCTTTTCTTTTGCTGAGGAAGACTGGCCCTGAGCTAACATCCATGCCTGTCCTCCTTTACTTTACTTATGAGATGCCTATCACAGCATGGCTGGCCAAGCAGTGCCATATCTGCACCTAGGATCTGAACTGGTGAACCCCAGGCCGCCAAAGTAGAACGTGCAAAGTTAATTGCTGTGCCACCTGGCTGGCCCCACCCTCCCAAAGTATTTACGTACTATTTCTACATTCTGACATTAGAACCGGTATTTTCCCAGAAATAGAAATTTGCTATGAATTAAGATTTTTGTGCCACACAATGGATGCTACCACTGGATCTTCAAGATCAGCACAGAAGCTGCTCGTGTTTCAATATTTGCTTTATTCTTGTGTCTATGTGAAGTGGCAAGGACATTTAGCGAATTTCAGAGACAGAAGTAAGAAAAGTAAAATAATTGTAACTTCTCTAAAGCTGTGAATAAAAAGCACTCTGTATTACGTACTAGAAAGATAACGTCATTTTCATTTTTTTTTAGGAAGATTAGCCCTGAGCTAACATCCACCGCCAATCGTCCTCTTTTTGCAGAGGAAGATCAGCCCTGAGCTAATATGTGCCCATCTTCCTCTTTTTTATATGTGGGATGCCTGCCACAGCTGGCTTGATAAGCGGTGCGTACATCTGAAGCAGTGAACCCTGGGCCGCTGAAGTGGAGTGCGCAAACCTAACCACTCTGCCACTGGCCCGGCCCCAAGTCATTTTAATTTTAAAACACAACTGAAGCTTGGAGAAGTTAAAGATTGGGAAATAAAAGGATAAGCTTCCTCCTTTCATTATTTAAAATGTGTTAAGAAGGGATTTCTAGAAAATTGAAAAGAAAAACAAGGTTATCATAAACTTCAGAAATAAGGAAGGCAAAATTACAGCTGCAGGCAAGGGCTGCAACTAGATAATGGGAAAGAGAAGGCAGACTCTCACCTGAAAGTCAGTGCTGTTCCTCTACCCTAAACTGCTGAAATTAGAGAATTAGAAACAGAAACAGGAAGTCCTTTGGGGAAGCTGGTCGCATATGAGAATCAAGCAATCCAAAGGTGATTATTTAAACTGTGGTCAAAGTCATCTGAAACAATTATTATATGTCAGAAGTGTCGTGATCTCTGTTTCACAAAGAAACCAAAGACGTTGGTGAGTGGTGTAGAACTGCTTCTCTTCCTGGTAGGTAGTGATTAGAGAAAGCAAGTTACCCCCACATTCTCTTCTGCTGCCAACTTATGAGATGGCCATACACGGCCAGTGACACTTCTGAGGCTCTGGGACACATCTTTCTTATTTTAGGGAAGAAGACTGATGTATAGGAGGAGCCTAGCTTCCTTGATGATGTCCTTAGTAGATTATAAATCCTTTGGGCCGGGCCGTGTATGGTCATCTTTTTCTCCATCTCCCTCTTCTGACTCCTAGTTCTGACTCCTACTACAGAGTAAATTATGATTTATTATCTGTTTAATAAATGTGAAAGGAAGTTGGGAGCATCATAGAGAAAAATCTAGTCTGATCTTCTTGTTTTGTCAAGGGGGAACATGAGTGGTTTGTTGTTGAGTGACTTGCCCATCATCACGTGGTTAGGCCTAGAAGTGTTAGGGAAGAATGTATTCATTTCTAAAAGGAAAGAAGGCAGTAACTTTGATTGAAATGCAAGGGAGACCTTCATTGTTGTGTGCTATGCCTATTCAATATTCCTGTGCCTACAGGACCTTTCATAAGCAAATAAAGTAGGTATTGGTGTGAAAGGGCTTATATCTGAAGCAAAGAAAAGCTTTCACCCCATTTTAGCACTCACCAGCAATATTTCTTGAAAAATTTTTTACCAAAGGGAAATATTAGTGATTGAACAGTGAGAAACCAAATGAAAGATGTATTTTGCTAAAAATTTGTTTTATTGAAAATCAACGCAGCATATGAAAAGTTTATTAGAGCTTATATTATCTCCTTCAACTTGCCTAGAATTATATTTAACATCCATGGGTATTAATTTATATTTGTTAATTATTAGAACTTAATGAAATTCTCCTGAAATAACATTAGAACTTCTCATTTTGAAGTATGGCATTTTCAGTCTTGGTTTATTTTTTCTCTCTCTTTATCAAACACGAAATGAACTAATCCTTCAAATCATTTCTTACTGTCTATGGATACATACTTGTTGCTAATAAAAATTACTTTTTCTCCACATAATGTGTCAAAATTTATATATCTGTTATGATAATTATAAGTCCATATTAAATATTAGGTGAATATGAGTGACTATAGAAGGAGAGCTAGCATTTATGTATACTAAGCATGTGTGTGTTTACATTTATGCATATTATGTTCTATGGTCTGTCCTAGGTTTTTTATACATATGATTTAATTCAACTCTTTACATCAAGCTTTTATATGTGTGATTATCTCCCTTTCATAGATGAAGAAGCTGGGGCTGAGATAAGTTAATAATTTGCTTAAGATTGCATGTCTAGGGAGTGACAAAGTCTTTCTTATAAGATCTTTCTTCTTCCCTAGTCCATATTCCTTACAGTAGGCCAAAAAATGTAGATGAGACCTTGGAAGAAACATACAAAGAAATAAAACTATGAGTACTCTAAAAAGCAGGTCCTGATAACCAAAAACTAATTCCCTTAAAACATCTGATTTTCAATGTCCTATGTTTAACAATAGCTTTTTCTCCTCTTCCTGTTTATTTCCCCTTCTCTCCAGTGATCTTAATTATCTTTTTCCCATCACCATGGGTTCATAAGAGCAGCTGACATAGACAAGATGAAAGTGTAACAGGATCTAAAGGTAATTAGGTCTTCATCCATGAAAGACAAGTTCAGAGAAATAGACCTGATGAAAAATGAATATCACACACTATGGGGAAAGCTTATCAGCTGTCATAATGGTAAAAGAGATAACTGAGGTGGAGGTGGGGAGCTGAAAATTATATTTATGTGTGTATCCACACATGTCAAATAATTCACATTTTTGTGTTTATTGGATGAGCCAATGAAAAAAATGAGATTTGTTGTGCTCTATCAATTTTGTTGCCAGATCAGATTAAATCGTATCACAAACAGGAAGATAAAGCCCTTCAAGGTCTACAGCTCCTTGTCAGTCACCAGCTGATTTTTAATATGTTCTCTTACAAGTAAATTATCATGGTTCAAAAAGTGAGTGTAATTGAATGACATCCTGTTAAAGTAAAGGAAGGAGGATCCAAGCAGTGAGTCTGAAAGGTGGAGGATAAAGTTGAACAGAAGATATGAGACCATAGAGGATGGTATGGTATAGTTTGTAATAATGTCAATGAATAATCTAAGTGTAGATGGGAGGGGGTGTGGCATAATGGCTGAGGGGTCTCTGCGGTCACACTGCCAGCTCTGCTCGCTCATTGAATTGGAAGACCTTGGAAATATTGCTTAACCTTTCTGGCTGCAATTTCCTTACCTAAAATGATGTTAATTGTAATTATGGTGATAATCAAGTGAGCTAATTTATGTTAAGTCTCAGGATAATGCCAGACATATAATAAATGCTTGATAAATATTAACCATTTTTATTAAGATCAGGAAGAAGTAGATCAGGAGAAAACAGGCCCTTGCCATACTCTGAGAAATTAATGGGCAGTGAGAAGCATTTCACTAAAGCTGCTGAATTTACACAGTCCTGTTTTATTTTTTTTTCCCTCCAGAGTCACTGCATACATTGAAAATAAAGGGATCTAAACAGTTGACGGCTCAATGTAGTAAGCCTATTGGTTCTTCAGAATATGGCCACTTCAGTGGTATATTTGAAAAACAGAAAATACTCTCATTAACTGAAGATAAATTGATTTTCAAAGTAAAATCTGCTTACTGTGATAGTAAAAACAAACCCTGTCACTTTGGGAGTTTTTTTAGTACTTAGGAGTCATTATTTAAATACACACACACACACACACATCAACACACTTATTCCTTTTACAGTGCCCTGTAGAGGGGTAATTGGATTGAACTGTAAAAGTTAATTCAGCTCAGGGGAGACGTTGATACTGGTCAAACCTTCTAATAAAATTAAAAATTTATTTGTGTTCCCATGCTCATTATTTATGGGACTTTTGGCACTATAGAATTAATAAATCACTGTCCAAAGACTCACTTTGTCTTTAGCAACTACAATCTATAAACACTGCTCTTGGCTACATGCTGAGAAGGGGAAAGCTCTCGTGAGTCTGGTAAGGAAAGAAAAGGACTCCTACTTGAGCTTTTGCAGGCAGAAAACAACCTAGATTTGATTTTGAGATATTGGGGGGATTGATCTTTGAGGTCTACCTGTTGTCTGGTTTTGCATCTGTCCCCTTCAAGACAAAAAGGATACTCTATGGCAAACTTGGTTTCACTTGTTCATTTTTCATTGAGTATTGCTTATGGCACATATTTTGATGTGCATCTTTTGTGTGTGTGAAAATATTCTGTGTATTTATAATGAAAAACTTATGCACGTGAAGAGAAGAAAGAAAGAGAATTTGATTGGAATCAAGAACGCAACCACTTCCACTGTGCCTACTGTTACCTCCCAGTTCCAGGCCTTCCCATCCCCGGCCAGGATTATTGCAATAATTGGGACACTGGGTCCCTCCTTCTACCTTTCTCCCTTAGACTATTCTAAATACAGCTGCCTTTAAATGTAGGTCATCTCACTTCTCTGTTCCAAACCTCCCTAATTCAGAGTAAAATTCAAAAGACCATATCGATCAGGCCCCTACAACCCCTGACCTCCTCTCCTACCTCTTCCCCTCATTTGTTCTCTCCAGCCATACTGGCTTTGTTGCTGTTTCTGCCCTCGGCAGCTCCATTCCGACAGACAGCCATGTGGGCTTTATCTAAGTGCCACCTTATCAAAACAGCCTTCCCTGACCACATTGTGTACCATACCAAGCCCTACATGCCAGCAGCCTTTACCCCCTTTATCCAGGGTTATCTTTCTCCATAGACCCTGTCACCATGCGTCATAGTATATATTCATTCATTTATTTGTTTATAGACTGTCCTTTTCAACTAACCTGTAAAGATCCTGTGGGCAAAGACAGTGTTTTATTCACTATTCTATCCTTAATAATTAGAATAGTGCCTGGCTGACAATAGAAACTAAATATTTTTTCTACGAATGCTTGAAGCCCACTTGTTCCTACTCCTAAAAGATGGAATGAAGCCAATTACTTCTTCCTGACTTAATTTCTCCTAATGAGATGGAGCTAAGTGTTATGCAGTCTCTGTTATTCAGAAGAGTAATAATGTCTGGAGGTTTGCAATGCTTAGTCTTTAAGTGCTTTTAAATTATTGTTCCAGTAGGGGTTCTGCCAGCGAAGGGCAATGTGATAGTATCGACTAAAATTTTAAAAATTGCATGCATTTCAGGACTCAGTATCTCCAGTTCCTGGCAACTTTTATAGAAAATGCTGGGAGGCATGCAAAAGGATTTTCACTGCAGTATTGTTTGTCATGCAATGACTAAAAAAGTGATGGAATTGCCACACGATGGAGTACTACTCAGCAGTTTAAAATAAATGAGGATTTATATTTATTTTAAATTTTTAATATTTCTTTTATTTGTATATTTTAATTTATTTACATTTATCTATATATTTATTTTCATGATTTATTTGTATGTAACATTTATTTTTATTTATATCTTTGTATAATTTTACATTTCTATTTATATTATTTCTATTTGTTTTTTCTTTTATATTTCTCTCTTATATTTCTACATATATATGAAATAGTAGAACTATTTTTCTCTATATATGTGTATCTAAATTTGTGTTCCTCTAATATCATTGTTTGCTTGCCTAATCCAAATACATTCCTCCTCTCCTCTCTCATTATCCTCCTTTTCTTTTCATATTTTTTTCTCTTCCTTTCCTTCTATGCCCAAATTCATCCCCCTAAAATAGTCATACAATACACTGAAGCAAATAACCTATATATTGTATTTATTAAAGAAAGTTTACAGTTTCTGTGCTTAATTTCCAAAGCCAGAATGTAACATTTATATTTCTATGTCTAGAACAAAGAAATAAAAACAACAATGAAATATTTTGAGTTTTATTTGTGTGAAATCCCAGGTTTTTTTCTCCTGTGAGCCTTGATTGAAAGAAAAATAATCCTATAACTGATTTATGCCTCTTTACCTCTTTTTTTCTTTATGCTACTTTAGCACATAACCAACAAGCAAACAAAAATTCATAAAGAGAAATTAAACAGGAAGCATGTTAAGAAAGTCTCTATATAAAGGTCTAAACAATTTGTTTGGAGGTAATAATCCAAATTACAAGTTGCTGCCAGAGATGGAAAGAGTATCTATAAATGTCTAATTTTCCAAGCTCTCCTGATTCTATTCGTATGAATACTCATTTATTCAACGGTTATACATTGAGTTCATTCTATGTATCTTGAGGAGTTTTAGGTGCTAGGGAAACAAAGCAGAAAAATAAACCCTGCCCTTTCCTACACAAGAGCAACAAGAGTGAATGCAACAAGTAACAGTTATGTATTGTGTTATTAGAAAGCAATCTATGCTATGGGGAAAAAATATAAAGTAAGTCATAGGGGTAGAGGTAGGGGAGAAGCGTATTTGCTCTAGCTTCTGTCATCACATGGCCTTCAAGAAAAGGGAAGATATTGAAAAGAGTAAAGGAGGAGGGGAGAGCACACTGTATTTTTTTGAAAGATGGAACCCAGAAATCACAAAGCCGCTTCAACTTGCGTTTTATTACCAGAACCTAGTCACATGGTCACATCTAATAGTGAGGAAGGCTGGGAAATGTAGTCTTCAGCCATGTGACTATGTTCCTAGCTGACACTTCTACTAGTATAGAAGGAAGAGAGAATGGACACTGAGGAGGTAACTAGCTGTCTTTGCTGCTGTCAGTAAACACTTCTGTAGAAAAGCGACAATGATGGGGAAGGAAAAGGAAGAAATACAATTATCAAAAACAGATGTATTACCTGTGCTAATTTAAAACAGGATATTCTAAAGAGATAGAATAGTGGACATATTCTGAAGGACCAATAGGCTTACTACATTGAGCCATCAACTGTTTAGATCCCTTTATTTTCAATGTATGCAGTGACTCTGGAGGGAAAAAAAAATAAAACAGGACTGTGTAAATTCAGCAGCTCTAGTGAAATGCTTCTCCCTGCACCACTCTTATTCAACATAGTACTTGAGGTTTTGGCCACAGCAATTAGGCAAGAAAAAGAAATAAAAGAAATTCAAATAATCAATGAAGAAGTGAAACTCTCACTGTTTGCAGATGACATGATCTTATATAGTAAACCCTAAAAAGTCCATGGGTAAGCTACCAGAAATAATCAATAAATACAGCATAGTTGCAGTCTACAAAATCAACTTACGTAAATCGGTGGCATTTTTATACTCTAATAATGAACTAACAGAAAGAGAAGTCAAGAACACAATCCCATTCACAATCACAACAAAAAGAATAAAATATCTTGGAATAAATTTAACCAGGGAAGTGTAAGACCTATACAATGAAAACTACAAGGCCTTCCTGAAAGAAATAGATGACAACATGAACAGATGGAAAGACCCTCCATGCATGGATCAGAAGAATAAACATGTTTAAAATGTCCATACTACCTAAAGCAATCTACAGATTCCATGAAATCCAAATCAGAATCCCAGTGACATTCTTCACAGAAATAGAACAAAGAATCCTACATTCATATGGGACAACAAAAGACCCCAAATAGCCCAAGCAATCCTGAGAAAAAAGAACAAAGCTGGAGGCATCATAATCCCTGACTGCAAAATATACTACAAAGCTATCATAATCAAAATAGCACGGTACTGGTACAAAAACAGGCACATAGATCAATGAAACAGAATTGAAAGCCCAGAAATAAAACCACACATCTATGGACAAAGGAGCTGAGAACATACAATGGAGAAAGGAAAGTCTCTTAAACAAATGGTGTTGGGAAAACTGGACAGCCACGAGTAAAAGAATGAAAATAGCCCATTTTTTTATGCCATTCACAAAGAGAAACTCAAAATGGATCAAAGACTTAAAGGTAAGACCTGAAACCATAAGACTTCTAGAAGAAAATAAAGGCAATATGCTCTTTGACATCAGTCTTAAAAGGATCTTGTTGGATACCATATCTTCTCAGATAAGGGAAATAATGGAAAGAATAAACAATTGGGTCTTCATCAGACTAAAGAGCTTCTTCAAGGCAAGGGAAAATAGGATTGAAACAAAAACACAACCCACCAAATGGGAAAAAATATTTGCAAATCATATACCCAACAAAGGGTTAATCTCCATAGTATATGAAGAACTCACACATCTCAACAACAAAAACTCAAACAACCCGATCAAAAAATGGGCAAGAGATATGAACAGACATTTCTCCAAAGAAGATACACAGATGGCCAATAGGCACATGAAAAGATGCTCATCATCACTGATCATCAGATAAATACAAATCAAAACTATACCGAGATACCACCTTACACCCATTAGAATGAGTATAATAACCAAGACAACAAATAACAAATGTTGGAGAGGTTGTGTAGAAAAAAGAACCCTCACACACTGCTGGTGGGAATGCAAACTGGTGTAGCCACTATGGAAAACAGTATGGAGATTTCTCAAAAAGTTAAAAATAGAAATACCATATGACCCAGCCATCCCACTACTGGGCATCTATCCAAAGAACCTGAAATCAGCAATTCAAAGAGACCCATGCACCCCTATGTTGACTGCAGCATTATTCACAATAGCCAAGAGGTGGAAGCAACCTAAGTGCCCATTGACTGAAGACTAAATAAAGAAGACATGTTATATACATTCAATGGAATACTACTCAGCCATAAAAAGGATAAAATCATCCCATTCACAACAACATGGATGGACCTTGAGGGTATTATGTTAAGTGAAATAAGCCAGATAGAGAAAGACAAACTTTGTATGATTCCACTCATATGTGGAACATAAACAAATACAAGGTCAAAGAGAACAGATTAGTGGTTACCAGGAGGAAGGGGATTGGGAGGTAGCACAAAGGGTGAAGTGGTGCACCTATAATGTGACTCACAAATAATGATGTACAACTGAAATTTCAAAAGGTTGTAAGTTATCAGGACCTCACTAAAAAATTTAAAAATTGAAAAAAAATTAAGATTATTAGAATCTCATTATGTGGTAAAACTTAAATTATGCAATATGATAAATTCATATGCTATTGTATTTTGGTACATATTTAAATTTTATCATATTTACTCACAGCTGGATTTCAGGTTTTTTTGACTAGCAATTCAGTTTCATAATAAATTGAAGTAGTCATAATCAAATACATCAGTATGTAGGTTTCTTTGTAAATATCATGTTTTTTATTTTGTCGGGTATCTAGAAATGCTCTTTTCTCTCTGTCAACTTGAAATTAACTGCATCCATTCAACGAGATACCAAAATGGACTTCTGTAACTGTTAGATCTTACTACTATTACTGCTATTTATTTATTATCACATTAACATAATTATAATCTTTCTAGCACCCCAAGTTTTCTTTTAGTTATTTCTTTTCTCCCAAAACTTATAAGTTTGCTTTTGACGTGAAGCCTGGCATTCCTAACATCCTAGGAGATTTTGCATGTAAGTGAAGGAACAATCAAGGTTTAAAAACTGTACTTAGAAAATTAATGATATTTGTGCTTCTACTCTCTAGTCTCTTTTATGTTATGGTTTTATACGTCATGGAAAGATTAGGAATTATCACTCCAAACATATGAGAGCTCTGCTGTAAACACCTGTCTTTCTATTTTCTTTCAATTGTTTGGTATCTTTTTTCCACTATGATCATGCTCTTTATATCTTGTTTTGTCTTGCCTTGTTCAGATCTTTCTCCCTCCCTCTGTTACCCCCTCTTTGGCTCCCTCTCTTCCTTCCTTTCTCCTTTCATTCATCTTTATTATTTTAATTGTGCCTAATTTTGTTCCAAAGATTAAAACTAGTGTACACTCTGTGAACAAACACAAAACAAAACAACTCTTTAGGAATAGATGGGTTAAAATCTGATTATCTTGTACTACTTTGTTAAACCCCGTGAAAGTATTATGATATTTTATTTTACTAATTTCAATTATATCTACATGCATTTTAAAAATAGATAGCATATACATGAGAGGTAATTTATTTAATCTACAGAGCATGCTTCATTTGAAGATCTCTTGTAACAACTCTGTACTCAAAACTTCCCTCTCCTACCCACCGATGAAGAGTTTATGAACCACAAATTGCAAACCAAAGATCCAGGCCAGGGGTCGGTAAACCACATCCAGAGCGTCCAGAACAGCTTTATTTTTTGTACAGCCCACAAGATAAGAACGTATTTTCACATTTTTAAATGGTCGAAAAAATCAAAAGAAGAATAACATTTTGTGACACGTGAAAATTACGTGAAATTCAAATGTCAGTATCCATAAATCAAGTTTTATTGGAAAACAGCCATGTCTATTCATTAGCGTAGTGTCTACGGCTGCTTTCCCCCATAAAAGCAAAGTCAAATAGTTGCATCCCAGAAGGTATGGTCCACAAAGCCTAAATATTTACTGTCCAGCCTTTTAAAGAAAAAGTTTTTGCCAATCCTGATCTAAGCTTTATTGTAGGCATAAAAAACCCACAAATGATTGGGAGTTGGTGTTTTCTATTGACTACAGAAAATTCACTTAAAGGAAGTTGGAGTTAATTGCACAATATTATGTGTATTTTTTTTTCAAGATATGGAAGATTCATACTAAAATAAGAAAAGTAACAAAAGCACTTCTGTATTTGTGTGAGGCATGAACTGGGGAAGCATTCACAGGGGGTGCATAATGCTTAACCAAGCACCTTTAGCTGGAAGCTGCTACTGGGTTCTCTTTTGAAGGGTCTTTGTTACATGCCTGAAAGGTTAAATGATCTAGAAAGCTACATCTAGAGTCTCTTCCTTGCCACTGATGGCTTTAGCGCTTGGAACACTGTTGCAACATACATTTTTTCATTTTTTCTCTTATTTTTCCATTTTCATATTTTAAATTGTTGTCAACCATTTTCTCATATTTATATTTGTAGATTCTTTACATTGCCAACCAAGAATGTTTGGAAGTTTTCCATTCATTTTGGTTCTCACTACCTTTTAGTTCTTTCATGTAAAGATACTATTTGGGTTAGGAAAATATTGGAAATCCATTCACTGAAAGAAGCTTTTGGCTGAATTGGAAAATGTGAAGGTAGAAGCCTGATGATAATAAATCGAAGTGTATTTTCCTCTTTTTAGTGATATAAGGTGTTATTCTGAAATACTCACATGCATACGGTTATGTATATATATTCATGTTAACCACTGTGGAAAGTAAGCTTGCCAATATAGTAGTGGGGAGGAAAAAAGATGATTTTTTACAGAAGCAACAATCAGCTAACAAGTAACTATTGAGTACCTGCAGGGAATGAACTAATGAAATATTTAGTTGGTCAAAATTGCTTCCAGCGAACAGGCAGAGTGACTGATTTTATGAGACTGTAAATTTTTGGAAATTGTTTGCAAAGCCAACAGTTCACCCAGAAAGATTCAGATTAGCTGGATTTTGTTTAAGGGAAATTTTACTGAATGTAATCAGATATGAGAAGCTGAAATTAATAGAGTAAAATAGCTCTATTTTCCCTAGACCGATCATGAGACTGCTTTTCACACAAAGAAACTGATAATGTTTGTGTGAGCCACTTGGATAACATTGAAGACAGTTTGAAGCTCAGAGTGGGTTCCTCCCAGGCAGATGCTGCTCTTGCTGCCTCGTGTCCTGCCCAGCAACCTTGAGGGGAAGAGGGGATCAATATCCACTTGATACACTGGTGGAGGAGCTCTGAGCTTGAGAAGTGACGTTAAATGTAAAGTATCTCATCCTGTATATGAAGCTTTCTCTGACCAATTCTATTTATACTGAACCCAACTTTTTCTGAATCTCTATTATAGATACAGTCTGTATCATACAGTTGAACAGTAAAAATGATAAAGAGTCTTGGAATGTTCTCTAGTTGTTTACCAAGTGTATTTCTCAACCTCCAATTGATCTTGAAATCTAGAGAGGAGTGATTATGTTTTTCCATGTCCTCCACAGTACATAACACATGCTGGGCAAAGAAGAGGGATTTATTTACTTCACTCATTTATTATGCATACTCTATTTACTTCCCCCCAAAATTTGAACTGGCTTAGTATAGTAGGCATAATAGGGTCATTAAAGTAATGATTTTAAAAAAGCAAAAACAAGAACCATAATGCACATTGACATGATTACATCGTAAGACCTGGGGCATTTCACCACAGAATTTAGCTCCGAGTTTCCTGGTAAAAGAGCTCATGAGAGCAAGCAGTGTCACCAGATGCTGGCTGCAACTCAAAGGCGGAAGGGCCAACAGGTCCCCTGTGGTCCCTGAATACTGTGCAATGGTACTCGTAGGCTGGGTCTAGTCGGATGCTCCATGGGGCTTTGCTCAAGGCAAGGAACCTGCCTCATTATTGCTCTCTCTCTTTATGAGGGGAACATAAGAGCAGTGTTGTAGGTGGAGAAAAATCAGTCTGCCAGTAGTTAGCCCCTGACAACCTGTTGGGCATTTAATTTGAGTTTCTGATGGGAGTGGAAGCCTCAGGTCCAGTTAGCTCACTGCTTCCAAGTCATTCATCCTTCTGTCTCTCCATAGCCCTGAATCAAACAGGGAGGTGTGAAGAATTACATAGTCCTCATCCCACTAAAAATGAAAGTATGAGCTTTTATCAGGAAAAACTAAATTGTCTCTTAGATTGAATGCAAGACTACTTTATTACGAGGGGAAATACAATCCAGACTTTCTGAGGTGCTAACATGGTCTTATTTTCACAGTGTAGGTAGAGTCATTTAAAATGCTCTTTTAACATAGATTCCCCAGAGAATATTTCATGACATAATGGGCAAGTACTTGAAATGAGTTCTATTTAAGGTAAAATTGCCCTTCACGGGACCAAGCTCAACATTTCAAACTAGTGTTCTATAAAGAGTTGCCATGATGAAATGAAGCAAGTAGTCAAGGGCTGTAACTCTCTGATATCTAACTTCTTAGGTACTAGGACCTGGAGAACTTAAGGAATAGCACATCCTTGAGATTACTCATTTCAAACACTAATTGTGCTTTCCAAAATAATATAAGCTCTAGATTAATTCAATAAGCCTTAATTCAGCTTTTAGCTCAATTTTCTTGCTAAGATTAAATAGGAGGCAATTCAGAATTTTAGGTGCTAAGTCCCTAAAGTGCAAGTACTTAGTATTATTGATTTAGATTGTGAGTCAACAAACTTTTTACTGCTAAGGGCCAGATAGTAAGTATTTTAGACTTTGTGGGATGTATGTCTCTGTCACAACTATTCAACTCTGCCCTTGTAGCAAAGGGAGGTGTTGTGGGACAATAGAGGAGTCTGCTGGACATACGTTATTTGTTTTGACTGGTGGCAATCTTAGGAGACATACATGATAATATACCATTTTATATATGGAGAAAGTAAGCAACAGTAATCTCCAGAGAAATCAAAAAATTTAAACACTCCTATGGAACTCACTAAAGTTGGATCTAACTTAATTAACTGTTTTCTTTGGTGAATAATTTTTCACATTTGAGATTAAGAATTGTAGGGAGCCGGCCCTATGGCGGAGTGGTTAAGCTCACACACTCTGCTTCAGTGGCCCAGGGTTTTGCTGATTTGGATCCTGGGCATGGACATAGCACCACTCATCAGGCCATGCTGAGGCGGCATCCCACATAGCACAACCAGAGGGACCTACAACTAGAATATACAACTATGTACTGGGGGCCTTTGGGGAGAAGAAGTTAAAAAGAAAAAGATTGGCAACAGATGCTACCTCAGGTGTCAATCTCTAAAAAAAAAAAAAAATTGTACTCCTCACTGTAATAGAGATTACTGGCCTACAGTGTTCTTCTCATAGAAAACACTGTGTTCTCTCAAGAAAAGTCAATTGTTTGATTTATTTTTATGAATTATTTAAGATTTGCCTGACATATTTGAGCTTATAAAGGGCTTTCCCATTATTAGCTCACTTAATTTTATGTGTGAGCTTAAAGGTCTTTTATCAGCTTAATTGTGTAAGTGTTTCTGCCTTTGCAGGGTGAGAAGCTTTATGCCTTTCACCTTCCCAGCCCTGGGAATTCATACATCCAACAGGTATGTTTATAGTGTTGCGGTGAATCATCCGTGAACTTTTAACCCAGGATCCGTCGCTTCACTCCCAGCCTGCCCTGGCTGTAGCAGTCTTCAGAATACTCCAATACTCTCTCCAAGACTGCTTTTATGCTCAAGTCCCCTGACTACCTCCTTCTCTCTTGTTTAGCAGACTCTTTCTCTTCCTCAGTACAGCCACAGACAGGTTTGGGCGAGGCTTATGCATCTGTGTCCCACCACAGTAACTTCCTCGTTCTAACAAATGTGAGCCATAAAAATAATTGCTAAAGAAAAGCCTATCAATTCGTGAAACAGAAGGAAAATAAAATGCTTTTCCAACACACCCAAAGGCTAGGACAAGAACTCAGCGTGTAGCAGTGATAATAAAAGTAGACCTTCTGCCATGTTGGAAAAAGGGAGGAACAGACTTCCCACATGCAACGCTCTTCAGAGCCAACATTTAACTCTCTGATGGAAACGTTTTCCTACCGTACTTTGTGGATGATGTCTTAAATATAGAGAGAAAGGACTTGATCTGTAAAATGAGGTATTGGCTTATGGCCTCTAAGTTTACTCCAATATTCTACCATTCAAAAATTATACTTCATGTCTTTAAATATTAGAAATATGGTTAAGGGGGACAACAAATAAAATACACTTTATTTGATATGCTGTAGTTGTAAATTAACAATGTGCTGGCATTTGATTTTTTTTCCCCTAATTGAATTATATAATCTTAGAAATTTTTAAAACATCTCCTGAAAATTGGCTAAGAAATTGAGCAAGTAGATGAGGTAGTAATTTGTGATAGAACATCTCTAGCTTTGCAGTCTGTCATCTATTTCAAGAGCTTTGGCTATCTCTACTGTCTATAACTGAATTCTATTCTCTAGCATTGTCTACCGGTGTCTACGGTTTGCTTTGTTATTGTTCTTTGTTTTAGTATTATCATTAACTCATAGATTTAAGCATATTTAGTCTGTTTCAATTTATGACAATTGTTATCTTTATAAAATTACCCTATCTTTGGCAATTGCAAACCTCTTTAAGTTGGCTCCCAGTAGTGTTTGATAAGCACCTTGCTCTCTATTATGACACAATGTTTCAGGCTCATCTTGTATATTTCCTGTCATGGAACTGAAATCAACAATAACTTTAAGGAGCCCTGATTACTTTTAGTGAGAAATAGTATTCTTCAAGATAATCTGAGCACATTGCCCCTGGATCTGTCATAATTTCTAGTCTTTTCAATGGTCAGAGCTAGGACTTAAGTTTTAAAAAAATCTTTTTCTATCTCATGAAGTGATACATTTTCCAATCCAAATTTAGATACAAAGAGTTTTTAAAAAATTTTAATCTGTACTATTTTGCATCTGTATTTACTTTCTCCTACCTCAGAATCTCATTTCCAATGACACTGGGAGCAGTAGAAATAGAGTATCACAAAAGTACTCACTGGCTTCATCCCACTACCTGCACCACCACGCACATAGATGGATATATGGAAACACAATAGATTCAGAGTAGTAAAACCAGGACCACTGCAAATAATATGATTTAAGATTGAGTTTCCAAGATGGAGGACTTTTTTTTGCAAGTGGTTGATTGAGGATTTGTTCAAGAAAAAGACAAGGGAATAAGGAAAACAGAACAGTGCAGGGTGAAAGAGATTTTCACATATTGAGGTGTATGGGGTAAATATTCAAGTTCAAAACTGATTCTACTTGAACTAAAAAGCCTGACTTATGGCCTATCAAACATATATTATACATCTGCTTAACCATTAAAGAATGTACTCTCTTAAGTAAGAATGCCTACTTCCCCTTCTACGCCCTGTTGGTAATGCCCAGATTAGTCCCTTTCCTAACGTCACAGTCATGTTGACTTGCTAATTTGAAACTGAATACCTCTGAAATTTTGACGGAAATGTATCCTGGGTGTGTTTAATGTATGTTCCTTGTTCTAAAAAGATTGAGACCGTGCAGAAATCCACGTTTCCCCAGAACAACTTCTAAGGCCTTTGTGGGTTATAATCCTCACTCTGGCTCATAATAGACTCACCCAATTTTGATTTATAGGTTCGTTATGGGTTATTTATGTCAACAAGGGGAAGAAAGCAGGCAAAGACACAGTTCTTTGTAAGTCATGCCTTTGCCTGATTTGATGAGGTACTTTGGAGCATGAGTTGCACCACAGAGATTGTCTCACCCAGACAGAGGCAAGGGGGCTAAGCTAGTATACCCAGTCATTGTCTGTAAATCGACCCTAAGGGAAGTGGGTGCATAAATTCCAAGGCATTTCTGGGCAAAGTGGCTTCCATCAGCCGCAGGCAATCCTCTGCAGAAAGCAAGAGGTATGAGTCATTAAGAGCCAACATTCACAGCAGCTGGGAGATAGTTACGCTGCCTAGTAAATGGGATCTTGACAGCATGCCAACAGTATCTGTCGAGTCCACCCTTTGCACCACTCAAATCTACCTACTTTTCCCATTAATGCTTCTCTGTTTAGCTTCTCTATGATTTTGGTTAGCTCCAATTCTGGGGACTTTACAAGAAGAGAATTAGTACGACACATGGTGTTCACTGTTGCAGTTGTTTCCAAGGAAATTGTTAATGTTTATCCTGTCTTTCCCCTACCACTTATTCTAGATTCCTGTTGTTCTCATCTAGCGGTTCTGATGGTTTAGGTGGCTTATCTGGTAGGATAAACCAGACCCTCATACCTGAGTTTCTGGTTATGATGCCTTTATCATCCTGTGGTTGCTATACTTATCTATTTACAATTAAAATTGAACATGCAAATGCAAAGAGATGGCCAGTAAATCACCTGAGTGCCAAACATACTCCTCTTCCCCTCCAACCTGCTCATTCAGTAGTAACCTAACATCCACATGATGATCACAGTCACTTAACTCTGCCAGTATGGAAACACTGTATTTGATAGTTGGTCTCCTGGCATGAGAAGTCCAATGTGGTCAGGCAATAGTTGGAACTCTAGACTCACAGAATCTAGAATTGTGGGGATGTTAAGCACAAAATCCTTAAGTGGATCACTACGAATATTAATAAGCCTAGTTATTCCTATTTCCATCACTTTGATTTCTGGACTTAATTGAATTGTGATAGAACATCTCTAGCTTTGCAACTATTGCAGACATAGTGCCATATAATAGCCATTAATTTAAGAAGAACTTCATCCTGAAAGATTGTACTCTGTTCTTACAGGGTATCATCTCCAAGCTGGTGCCTCAGCCATGCCTTCAGAAAGTCATTACACTGGTCTATCAGGCAAGCAGCTTGTGGACAGTGTAGTATGAGGTAGGTCACAGTGAAACTTATAGTTGTCCACAGCTGCCCATCTTTGGATGGAAAGCAGGTCTTTTGGTCCATGGAATTGTTTAGCAGGATCCTATGTTAGTAGCCCAGACACTCTGTGAGTCTTTGAAAGGCTGAGAAACTATGGGAAGCAAAGGCAAAACCATAACCAGAGCACTAGTCAATTCTTCACCAGGTTGAATTTTGTATTTCTGGGGAGGAAGGGGGTGAATCTCATCAACTTGCCATCAAGCAGCTTGATTTCTTCAAGGGATGACACTGTATCAGGAGGATTCATTATTAGTCTTTCTTTTGGCAAGTTAGACATTCTGTAGCAGCAGTAACTTGATCAGACTTGGTGAGACAAGACTGAGGAATTGAATTTTTAATTTTATTTAAATTTAATTAATTTAAAATTAAATAGTCATATGTGTCTGATGGCTACCCTTTTGGACAGCACAACTCTACATAGTATTCTGGAGTAGGCTCCAGCATAAGTGAAAAGAACAAGGTGGTCAAGATATATTTTATGTATGCTACCATTAAAATAGGATGGTAAACCACAACATTAAAATAAAAGGTTTCTGGTAAGAGGTGAGAGAAATTAAGTTGAAGGGGATAAGGGATAGAAGCGATGCTTTTTTGAATACACTTTGTTTTATAGGTTTGACCTTGTACATATAAGGTCTAAAATAATTAATAATTAAAATTAAATTTTAAAAAGCAATCCTTAAAAAGTGGAATGCAATGTAATACAAATGAACATAAATGTATGCAACAACCATAAAGATGGGGACTATATTCCAAATGACTATAATCTACAGTAATTTGATTGTACAACTATGTTTTCAGTAGTCACATTTTGGAGGTAGTGTTGGCATTGAGATTCTCAAATTATGTGTATGTGATGTATGATAAAGCAAACTTGGTAAAACATAAACTCAGTCTGTTGAGTATGGAAGCAAGGACATGCTGTCGGTGTTGCAATCCAATGTACACATCAGGGTAGATGTGGAGAGGGCTGATGGCCACTCTGAGTTTATTATAACCATCATTTCAATATATACATAGCTTACAGCTGTTAAACATACACAGGTGTTCTGGATGAAGTAATTAGCGAATGCCAAGAATTCTTAGTGATTTCTCAAGGAGCCCTCCCTCGGCCTCTGTTTTGATATTATCATGTTTTTGCTGTGCTCGTATATTTTTATCTCGGAGCAGGCAAGGTCTCCTAGGCAACGGCCCCTCCTGCTCCTGATATTGATATGGTGTCTCCATCTGTGCCCCCAGGTGACTGCGCCTGTCTTAGGTTGCCCCGCCCTGGAGGTCTTACCCATCATTGGCTGACCGGCCTTCTCACCTCTGGGTCACAGTTTGTTGGCAAGCCTTTTCCAGTGATTATTAACCCTTCCAGCATCAGGGGCGGCTACACATGCATATAAGATTGAAGAGGATAAGCCAAAACTGTGTATTCTGGAATTTGAATGAGAAATATCTGTACAATTTCATGATGACATTTGTCTTTAAAAGGATATATATATACATATTTGGGGCTGACCTGGTGGTGTAGTGGTTAAGTTTGAGTGCTCTGCTTCAGTGGCCCAGAGTTCACAGGTTTGGATCCTGGGCATGGACCTACACACTGCTCAACAAGCCACGCTGTGGCAGTGCCACAAATACAAAATAGAGGAAGACTGGCACAGACATTAGCTCAGGGACAATCTTCCTCATCAAAAAAAAAAGATATATATATATTTGAAATATATAGGATAATATGAATTTATAATATATAGATTGTATATTTATAATATGATTATATACTAATAATATATAATAGATGTATAATACATGTATACTATATATGATACTATATATGTATGTGTATATATTACATGATATATGTATAATGTACACATATTATATGTAATGTAATATATGTATGTATGCATGTATTCAATGTATTGAAATCCATGAATTCATAATACTACTTTAAAAACCTCTTTGAGCATCATTGGAGATACTAGAGAAGTAATTTTTTATTTATAAAATAGATAAATAAATGGAAGGAATCTACTTATCTAACATTTGCTAATAAACTATTACCTTGATGTAACTGATGAGGTGAAATTTCTATTTCTAAAAATATTTCAACTAATAAGTAGAGAAGGATAAAATTAGCAAATCATCCTTTTTTTAACCCTTAAGGAATTAATTGATCCAGGCAACGTTCATCAGTGGCTGCTAACATTACAAAAAGAGAACCAGACAGTAAGACAGTAAGTATCTACTTTTGGAAGTAACACCACCACCTATGAAGCAATTTTGCCAAAAGAAAAAGTAACATTCAAGTGTCTAGACCTGTTAAATTAGGGAAAATAGAAGAGCCATGGGAACATGTTAAATGATACCACAGGGAATAAAATCAGCACAATGCACTGTGGGAAATTTATAGGATACATGTAAGTTATTGCAAGGAAACAATTATAAGAAAAAAAAAACATGAAGTTGAGGTAGGAACCTATTCATTAATCCAACTGACATATTAACCAATCCATGTATGGGCCTTGTTTTGATCTTAATTCAAATACACAAAATGTTAAAAATTGTAACATAATTTGGAAAATGTGAACATTGGCTATTTAATGGTATTAAGAAAATGTTTTTTTGTGTGTGAACGTGTGTGTGTTTAATGAAAATACTGTGATTTTTTTGAGAAAAGTATTTGTCATTTAGATATACAAACTCAAATATTTATTTGAAATTATATGATGCAGGAATTTGCTTAGAAATGATCTGGGTGGAGAGGTAGGAGGTAGAGATGATACAAGAATGGCTACGGGTGGACAACTGCAACCTGAGTGAGGGCTACGTGTGGTTAGTTTTATTATCCTCTTTTTTTTTGTATGTAAAAATATACATACATATATGTTTTAAAATTTCCATAAAAACAGATTACAAATACAGAAGAGATATAATGGTTTTTAAAATAAAAGATCTTATATTTTCTTTTGGCCTTTGCTAAACGCAATTAGATTAAAGACGGATAGAGAAATTGTATGGATTTTTGCTTTTGCTTTCGGCTTTCTCTTCAACAACCTGTGGATCTACCATTCCATTTTTTACACACTTAATAAGAACCTGACCTTCTTTTCTTCAGTTTAAAGTGCTCTCTGTGGCATTAATGTCTTCGAGAAATCCCGGTTAAGTTGTTTCCCTTCACGTATCATCTGACCTCCCTAGAGTGAAATAAAGACCTGGCTGACTTCTTAGATGAAATATGCTTTGAAGAGGTGGGCATAAAAGCCTTTTTTTCTTTCTTTTTCTTTTTCTCTTTATCATTCTCTAAATTTCGCTTTCTCCTTGTACTCTGGGCCTCCATCTCGCATTTTTCTTAATTGCTTATTTTAACCAAGACTCCTGAACAACGAGAAATGGCTTCTTCTAACAAAGTGACCACGTTCAGATTTGGGTTGATGATTCGTTGCTTTATTGAACTATTCAGTCAATGCATATTGTTCAAGGCACTGTGAGGATCCCAGAAAGTGTGCTATGTACCTCCCGCTATTAAGAAATTTATAGTTTAACTGAGGAGAGATAACTAATATGCTCACATACACAAAGAAAAGAAAAAGCAAACAGTTTTATCCTAACATGATTTTTAAACACAGCACAATGACAAAAATGGGGCAAACAGTGTGAATTAATATACTCACAGAAGACTTAGGACTTTAGCTGAATTTTTAAAAATACGTAGAATGTATATAGTTGGAATCGGTAAAGCAGGGGAGCAGAACATGAACAAAGAAACCTGGGTTGAAATCAACATGTAAGATATGGTTAAAACTTGTTTTACTGGGAAGGATATAAATTGGAGAAAAGAGAGAAATTGTGTTGTAGAGACTGTAGAGGTCAGATTACACTGGGTCAGGAAAAGCAGATATGGATATTGTTGGCAGTAACAAGACATTATGAGTTCTTGGACAAGCAGAGCTTTTAGGAAGGCTGTCTGCAAATGATATTGAGTATGGAATGTATTACCACTTTGACTCAGGCAAGTTGGTCCCTATCCTAGGGCCCCATGTTTCAAAGGATCCCCGTACTTTTAGAGTGTCTTCCACAAAATTTTCATATTTCCTATCTAGTACCAAAACCAGCTGGAGTTGGTAGTGCTCTCAAGCAGGTTTCCCTGAGCCCAGATCAGGGTACCACAAGCTTGGTACTTAGATATGAAATATCTAAAATAGTCAAACTCATAGAATTAGAGAACAGAATGGTGGTTTCTATGGGAAGGGAAAAATGGGGAATTCTTGTTAAATGGGTATAAAGTCACAGTTTACAAGATGAATAAATTCTAGAGATCTGTTATACAACATAGTGCCCATAGTCAACATTATGGTGTTGTACACTTAAAAACTTAAGAGGGTAGATCTCAAGCTACATGTTGTTTCCACAAAGGAAAAGCAAGAGGACACAAGACGTCTTTTGGAGGTGATGGATATGTTTATTACCTCAATTATGATAATGACATCATGGTGTATGGCTATGTCTAAACTTATCAAAATTTATGTAGCAAATCCATAAAGTTTTTTATGTATTAAGTGTACCTTAATAAAGCTGAAACAAAATTGAAAGGATCACATTTTAGCAATATAGTGATTATGGCCAAAAAGGTCAAGAAAGCACGTGGTTGGAAGATGTATTATTTTACGTCTATGTATAAAATGCTGAGTGGTAAATTAACATCACCAGGAAATAATCAGCATTTATATTTTCCTGTATACTCTGGGTAAGACTTGCATTCATGAACATCATCAGTAAGGCGCAATAATAACGTGTGAGAATCAGTGGAAGCCACTGTTCACAGGCGGCACATGGAGCATCTTGAGTACTGGTGTAACCGGCATTAACTGAATGGTGTTTGGGAAGTTCAGAGGCAAGTAGATCTATACTGTCTCAGTACAAACAAGTTCTGAAGAACATTGGCATTATGAGTAGCAACAGCATTACTACCTTTTTCTCATGGTGGGAGATCTAAAGTTAGCCAGGAAAACAAAGAACCTGAAAACATGTTTCCCTAGCCTGAAAAGGAAGAGAAGTTACCCAGACACTGTGAAGAATCTTCATGAGCACTAATTATAAAATAAACAAATATGTAAGTATATCTTCTCTACTGATCTATTCTTAATAGATAATTTATCATCGATAAATCATTATACCTCACATAGGGCCATGAATTCTATAATACATTTTTTAATCAACTGGGTTATATAGACAGGGATCCCACAAAAAATATTTGCCCAGGATTCTGCACACACTCAGGTGGCCCTAAATGTGTGGTCAGTGGGAAGGGTGAAAAGCTATAGATAGGAAGATGGATTAGAAGGCTATTGCAGTAATTCAGGACAGAACTGATGCCAGACTAGACTAGAGTGAGGAATGTAAGATGAAGAGAAAGGAGATGAAGCTGAAAAACATTTTAAAGTAAAAATAAATAGAATCTGATAGCAGATTGGTAAAGATGGAACAGAGGCTAAGAATCAAAGGGTACTCTAGGGTGTCTGTGCTTAGACTGGAAAAATGAGCTAAGGTAGAAATAGCTACACATGGTAGAGAAGAAAGACCGGTTTGACATGCAGATATGTGTTGGGATATGTGGCAAGTACTCAATTACAAAGAATCCTTCTAAGGAGTAAAAGTCAGTTGTGAAACTCTCCAAATATCCAAGAAAAATGTTTGTGTCTTCTTTCACATGGCAAGACATTGGAATCTACCTTGTGATAAAATTTTCATACATGACATCAGAAGTTGTGAATTTAAATTCCAATTTTTCCCCTTGGGCAAATTATTTAACATTTCTGAACTTTAGCTTTATTCCATAAGAGTGGGCTAAAGAATGTCTCCTTCACAGTGTTATTTTGGGGCTGAAAAATGATAACATATGTGAAAGTGCCTAGGAGAGTGTCTAGTGCAGTCAGACTCAATAAATATTTGTTCAAGTGAAATTAAATGGAATCTACTAAGGTCAAATTGCTTTGTAATTCTACCAATCAGATAACCCCATCTTCATTTCGCATTGTGACAGCAGTTCACCTATCACAGTGATCCCTTAGGCCTGGGACTCAGGTCTATGATCACTATATTTAGGAGCCTATGATGAAACTTTTTCTTAATTGGAGAAAGTGAAAAATTGAAGGTGTTAACACCTCCAAGAAAAATGACGTACCCTTCTAATGCACCCACCTGCATTTTAGAAGTCTGCTTCTAATACTGCTTAAGATGCAGTCGCCAATAATATCGCATTTGTATTGTATGATGAGATGATGTCCCCTTGAAAATATAAATTAAAATAGCACTCAATGAGCCTTTGAAAAAAGGAGATGGCAGCCAAGGCAGAGAGAATTTAAAATAGGATGATAACTAAATGATTTATTTGGATAACAATGTTCTTGGCAGCATGCTAGCAGAGGATGGGTGCAGAATCTCCATAACTCTCTGGCTGCCTATTTTTATAGCCTTTGTTTAACATGATTAAGTGCCTGGTCTGTGCTTGGAGGCACCTAATGGCCTTCATTTCTCCCCAGGGCCCAAGCCTCTCTCTGGCTGTAGTTAGGATTTTAAGGAAAGGCATGCTGACTCCTTGGCCCCTGGGGAAGCAGTGTGGCTGTGTGGCAGTGCCACACTCCATGACTAGGTGGATGAGGGAACAGTGGTCTTAGGCCTTGTAGGAATGGCTCTGTGTGTTTAGTAGGAAAAGGATTTTATTCACTGTGTCTCTGAGGTAGATTGAAAGTGCTTCTTTTTCCCAGCATGAGAAAAAGATGCTCATGGTGACTTATCAAACTGTGAAATAGTTCTCCTAAAAGTTGAAAATCAGATAATTTATGACATTTAAAACTTGATTGGAAAATCTCCTTGGACATTTTGCTTCTCGTAATTTGAAATATGCTTAAAACTCAGGAAAAAGGGATGCATTTTCTCATGGTGAAAAAGAAAGACAAAATGCAACCCTCACAGAGACTGTCAGGGTAATGCAGGCCAGGTCAGGGCCAGGAGCCGCGGCTCAGTCTTCAGGTCGACAGAGGGGGTCTGCATTCTAATTTGATAGCAGCTCCCACAGGGAGTGAGTGGGAGGGAAAAGATAACCATTTCATAAAGGTATGTGTGAACCAATTCAATGACTTTCTCTCCATCTTTCACCAGGCTTCGAAGAAAATACTCACAGAATTCTGGTGTCCGCAAGTCAGAAGATGAAAAGCTTTAGTGTTTGCCATTGTTGTTTGTTGTTTTATTTTTCCCTAATGTTCAGGCAATTAGAGACTCGTGTTTACCCATTTACTTCACAAGCGCTCTTTATTTCTATTAGTGCCAATAAAAACTATTGTTACTTTGGAAACAGTGCAGAGAGACAGGGATCCAGTTGTGTCTAGTATAATGGCTCAGTTATGCAGTTGTGATTTTTACAATTCTATCATACAAATCTTGAACTTCAAACAAACTTTGGTCAATCCTGACGACCAACTAAATAAAAAGCACCAGAATCTGAATTCATACTAAAGAAGCTACAATACCCTATCATTTGTCAGTTTGAACTACTCAGAGAAAAAGAAAGTAACTTCTTGTTTTGATTACTTTTCTGAATGGGTCGTGTCAGTCAATTCTTATTTCTGATTTTATTTGTAAGCTTCATCTTCGGTTAATTCACCAAGTAAAATTTGCATTTGGCCTTGGGGATGTCTGATCTACGGTAATCTAAGTGATCAGTAATCTACAGTGATCTAAGATAATCAGATATCTTGGGTGAGAAACTCCTTGAATTGTTTTCATAGCACCATCTCCCAGGAAAGGCAGTACAGATGAAAGAAAAACTGTCCCCAATCCCTGATAGAGGGTGGCAGAGGGGAGCTAGTCCTAATTCCACAAACCTGATTTAATTTAGAATGCCTACGCAAGGTATCTTGGTGGTCTAGTGGGTAAGATTTGGTACTATCATCACGACAGCCTGGGTTCGTTTCTGGTCTGGCAACCATGCCACCCAGCTGTCGGTTGTCATACTGTGGCAGCTGAGTGTTGCTGCGATGCTGAAAGCCATGCCACCAGTATTTCCAACACCAGCAAGGTCACCCATGGTGGACAGGTTTCAGCAGAGCCTCCAGACTAGGCAGACTAGGAAGAAGGACCTGACTACTCACTTCCGAAAAAAGTGGCCGTGAAAATCCTATGAATAGCAGCGCAGAATTGTCTGATATAGTGCGGGAAGGTGAGAGGGTGGCACAGAAAGACCAGACAGGGTTCCACTTTGCGGCACACAGGGAAACTAGGAGTCGTGATTGACTCAGCAGCACTAACAACAACAACAGAGGGTATCTAGATTGTTCCTTTCTTAATCTATGCTAAAGATACATCAAGGTTTTTAGAGTGCAGTCCTTTTTAAATGGATGATTTTATACCCTTTTCATTTAGTTAAGACTCTGAAGACATGACATGTTTTAGAAATTATCATGATAATTATTAAGATAATTAAAATGAGTCATTTTCATTATGCAGTTGTATGTACCATACCTTTCTAAGACCCGTTTATCATTCTTTGGCATTGAATTACACTATAAAAAAGGAAGAGAAGCTTCCAGTCAATTAAGCAAACAAGTTCAGTGTGTAGTTTTTTATGACAACTTTTTTCTGACTGATTATAAAATTACAGTGCAAGGAAGTTCAAATCTAATCAGAATAAATCAGAAACTTTCCAAGGGAGGTCAGAGAATAATGTTCATATCTTCTGATTAAATTGTTTAATTAAAAAAAAAGATTTGTTTAGTTTAGCATATTGAATACATATGTGTTTTTCATCATTACCACCATTATTTGTGTTATTGATGGCCTATAAATGAGAGATTGAATCAGAATTAATATGGCTGGGTCAGTGGCCAGTTCAAAACTCAGACAACTACATCTTGGAACAAATTTACCATGTACTACAGAACACAAATACTGAGCACCTAACATGAAATGATTTCGTGAGGTGCTGCCTCTAAGCTGAAACAAAATGTCTAAGATATCATAGACATGGGTCAAGCAGTATGGTAAGAGCATATGATAAGGGAGAGAGTAATTAAAAATTCATGCAAATGAACTTTCACGCCACCCTGTACTGTTTCATATATTGTCAGAGCATGGTAAATATCCAGTTCCACAACATGTCCAACTGGTTTGTATGAAACTCATCCAGTTTCTATGACAGTTGGCTCTCTTCGATGATCCACATTTGTTTTGGATCCTCTGCAAGGGCCATATACATGTTTGTTTGTCTTGGGCAGGTTTTTGCAACATTTTTTCTGTGTGGGATGGCAAGATCCGCAGAGTGTTTAGATGCTGGCCAGGATTTCTTGGCCTGTGATTATGGCACTATTTCAGTATGTCTTGGTAGGGCCCATTTCAAGATTCACCCTCCCAGTATATGCAAATTCTTCTAGCAATCAACACTGAACAGCAAATTGCTTGTTTGTAGCCTTAGCAACATATTTTTGCCTCTTGGTTAAATGACGAGCAGCCAAAGAAATAAACACTATGATTGTCTGCCAAAAGGATGCTCTATACCTCCAATTGTTTTCCTAGGCAGATTATATTATATGAATGTGTCATCAAGCAAATTTTTCCTAATTAGTTACATAAAATAAGGGTTGTGGCAATAGCTTGCTTTGCTATATTCAGAGCTACACGTGATTTTATCTATGTTGTCTTAGAGCGATATTTTATGCAATTTGTAGAAGACTTTTTGGACGGATTAACTTGCTTATCTTATGTCTCTTTCAGATCTTTCTTAAAGTAACTATAATAAAAACATATACATGTCTAGGAACTTGTAAAAATTGTTACAGGGGGCTGGCCCCGTGGCCGAGTGGTTAAGTTCGTGCGCTCCGCTGCGGCGGCCCAGGGTTCGGATCCTGGGCTCGGACATGGCACTGCTCGTCAGGTCAGGCCACATTGAGGCGCGTCCCATATGCCACAACTAGGATATACAGCTATGTACCAGGGGGGATTTGGGGAGATATAGAAAAAAAAAAATCCTGTTACAGGATTTGCTGAAGAAATAATATCTTATTTTAAAATTAATGCAAAATAAAAATTGACAGTCTTTACTATTGCACTTCTACTTTCTTCATACGGCGTGTTATAGTTTGTTCATTTACAAGTTTTTTTTTTTGTTTTTTTTTTTAAGATTTTATTTTTTTCCTTTTTCTCCCCAAAGCCCCCCAGTACATAGTTGTATATTCTTTGTTGTGGGTCCTTCTAGTTGTGGCATGTGGGACGCCGCCTCAGCGTGGTTTGATGAGCAGTGCCATGTCCGCACCCAGGATTCGAACCAACGAAACACCGGGCCGCCTGAAGCGGAGCGCGCGAACTTAACCACTCGGCAACAGGGCCAGCCCCCATTTACAAGTTTTAAGTGGTAAAAGTTAATTCAAGTGATGCATATAATATTTTGAATTATGTAGCTAAAACTCATGTTTAAAGGCATAACAGTACTACAGATTCTACTGAATATCTAAGCAAATTCAAATGGTCATGAAGGAATCATAATGGGATATCGTAATGGAATCAACAATCACTAGTTTGACCCCTATTGTTCTGACTTGCACTGAATTCTTTTCCAAGCAGAAATTCTCTAGCTAGAAGGAGCGCACAAAGTCATCTACCCTAAAACATCAACTTTACACAGGGGGATACAGAGACCCAGATGGATTCAGCAAATTATTCAAGGTTACCCAGGTTGGTAACATAGTCAGAACCAGAACTCTGGCTCTGGTTAGTAGGGTCCGTGGGCTATTGGGTCAGCCAATCCTAGATTTGATTTCTGATTTTGACAAACAACCTCAAATTGCTTCATTTCTTCATCCACAAAATAGGGATAAATGATCTACCATACAGGGCACTGTGCAGATTGATCTAATGAGGCGGTACAGTGAGCGCCCAGGTCATCGCCTGGAATACTCACCAAGCCTGACTTCCCTTCTGTCCAAGGATCTTTGCAGCCCAACACTGAGAAACAGTTTCCCCTCAGCTCTTCTTTCACTTCTTTAGAAGACAAGATTTCTAGCTACATATACAGGTTTCTCTCAGCACCAAAACTTTGAGAATTTCATCTTTACCAAGCAAAGTAAATCATACTTTTACCATTTGTGTTGACTTGTATTTATCTATTCCAAACTCTAAAATGCAGCCTCACAGTGATTTCCAAGAGCTTAGGAAACTTAATTTTAGATTTGGCGCTGAAGTTTAAATTATCTGAGGTGATAACATACTCGTCACAATCTTTTAAAGTCCAGACTAATGCTATTCATTCTTTGGCTGTGAATTATATAAAAGTCCAGGGATCACCAAGATGAAATAAAACAAGAAAGTATTCTAAATGTCATGGTTGTGGATTTTGTTAACTAAGTAGAAACTTTCCAGATCAGTTAAAAGTAACATTTTCTCCTTGTAAACAGCTGTCAGGATGGGCATGGGACACAGAAAGCCCTTGCAAAATAGAGGTGCCTTAGTATCCAGAAAAAGGGCAGCTTTATTAAATAATAGCCAAACTTTAAGGAGTACTGCTTATATGCCAGGTACTCCGCTAGAAAAAACTGACTCTTCAGAGGATTAAGTTGTATGACTAAAGTCCTGTGCAAGTATGAGGCTAAGCTAAGGTTAAAAAAAGTTAACATCTGACTCACAAACCAGTGTTTGTTTCTCTTTACCAGTTAAGTTTCCAAATCAACTCTTTTAGTGGCTCCTTTTGCTAAATATAAATTCTAAATTCAAACTGAAATACTCTAGAATCAGAACTAAGTCATGATATAGTTAGAATTGAAATGGCAATATTGATTTCTTTTCATTAGGCTTGGCTTCTGAGTGTGTGAGCTATAAATTTTTTTGCTCTTGTTCCAAAAAAATTAGGTTTTCAGATAAATTTGTTTGAACTACCAGTTGCTCAAAGGTTGGCATAATAAATCAATTGGAATGCAGCTTAGTCAAAAAGGGCTGAGGAAATTCCGGTCATTTATGGATCGGGCTATAAACATTCATGTCCTGGAGAAGGAAGTGTGATACTGTGAATGCATTTTTCAAGAAAAAAAAAGTAAACTTATGCTCCAGGTCTGTGTTTGCTAAGACTGTGGTTACAAAGTACAACAAACTTTGTGGGTGGCTTCACATAACAGGAATTTATTGTCTCACAGTTCTGGAAGCTGCAAGTCAGAAGTCAAGGTGTCAGTCGTGTTGGTTCATTCGAGGGCAGGGGGAGAAAATCTGTTTCATACCTCTCCCCTAGCTTCTGGGGGTTTGCTGGCAATCTTTGACGTTCCTTGGCTTGTAGCAACATGACTCCAGAATCTGCCTTCACTTCCACATGACCTTCTCCCTGTGTCTCCTCAGTCTGCCCTCTGTGCGTGTCTATGACTCTTCACAAGGCGTTCTTTTTATAACTAAGTACGTCTACAATGATCCTATTCCCAAATTCAGTCACATTCTGTGGTACTGCAGGTTAGGACTTCAACATATATATATTTTTAGGGGATACAATTCAACTCACAACAAGGTCTAAATATAAAAGTGAAATGGTGTGGCAAAATTACGTGATAAATTTAGATCAGGTTAAAAAGAAAACACTGATAATTTAGACCAAAACAAATAGCATGCTTGTCTGCATAACTGGAACTAGAAGAGTCTGGATGGTCAACTTGGGTAACGCAGGTCAAGAAAGAGAAACGGAGTAAACAAAGGGAAAGGAGACAAGAAGAAGAAAGAGGACCAGGAAGAGAAAGTGGTAAGTGAGCGAGAGGGAGGGGAGGAGACCAGGAGAAAGATCACATCAACCAATCAACCAACGCTCTCATTTGCACACCCACTCAAATCGTCTCCACTCCAACTGTTGATCTGGACTGAGCCTGACTGCAGAGCTCTAATCTTTTGAACTATCTTCCCAATTACAGCTAGTTTACGAGTTTAATAATTACTCGTATCTTATGTTCACTCACTGAAGAGAAATGTGTCTTTGGAGTCCTTTTAAAATTAGATTGCTTCTGCAGTTTCAAACTTATAGGAGCTTTTCATTCGGACCACTTGTTCCTAGCAAAGAGAACAGGTTCTTTGTTCATACCTAGACCCCATAGCGGAAGTCACAATGTGCCCACTCCTGATGTGAATTAGCTCAGTAGGACATTACAGGGTTATGATAGCCGGTTGTTGGGGTGCTATTGTTTCTACTGCCTCAGACATTAGAGATGCAAAATCCCTATTCATTCATCCAGTACATCGTTCTGCCAAAGTCAAATTAATTTTAGCACTTTTCTTTCTAGAACTTTGTATAGTTCATGTTTTAAAGCATCAAGGTCACACAATCTCTGGAAAACCTAGTCTATCAATATGCTAAATGGTGATGTGGTCAAAGGACAGGTTCCTTACGACCCATCAAGGACTAATGTATGCGAATGGGGACTAATCATTTTTTGTACTCTATTAAGATTACTATATAGCATTTTGTATTGGATTTTGTTTATAAAGATTTTTTTCTCATATATTATCTCAGTTAGTTTTTACTGCATCCCTGTAAGATAGGCAAACAGTTGTTTTTATGTCCCTTTCACAGATAAAGAAATTGAGAGTTGTAGGTAGCGGAGCTGAGACTAACGCTTATGTCGTCTATCTATTTTCCCACTTACCTCTTTGCCTCAGCAGAGTATGAAGTATTCCCAGTTTTATTCCTGAATGCCCAGTAGTTGCTTTGAATATAAATTACATAAAAATTATATGACAGGGGCCGGCCCCTTGGCGCAGGGGTTAAGTTCGCATGTTCTGCTTCTCTGTGGCCCGGGGTTCGCTGGTTTGGATCCCAGGTGCAGACACGGCACTGCTCGGCACGCCATGCTGTGGTAGGCGTCCAACATATAAAGTAGAGGAAGATGGGCACAGACGTTAGCTGAGGGCCTGTCTTCCTCAGCAAAAAGAGGAGGACTGGCAGTAGTTAGCTCAGGGCTAATCTTCCTCAGGAAGAAAAAAATTATATGACAGAAAGTAATTAAACAAAGTCATGGAATGTGAGAAAGAGGGTTCTATGATGATGAAGAGAGAAAATCATGAAAGTGATGCCAAAGCGGAAAGACTACCTAAGCATATTTATTGTGTAGGGTGGGGTGGAAAGACATCTGTTCCAGAGAATTCCCTGGAAGATGGAGTGGAAGATAGAAACTGAGAGGCTGTTTGCAGCCACAAGCCTCCTTCTTTTCTAATCAGCCACCTCCCATTTCACTTGCTCTAATATTTGTCATCGTACAGTATTCCCATGGTGACGAACTTGCAATCACTAACCGAATCAGTCTATAAGAAGAAGAGCATAGAACAAAGGACTGCCTGTTTACACAAAAATCATCTGTTAATCACCAGTGCTGGGACACTTTAAAGGGAAATGAAAGGACACCATAAAAAGAAGTCTGATGACCATATCTCATTCAACAAAGGGAAATACCAATTGTCCATCTTATCAAAGGTCTTAGATGCAGTAAACAGGTTAGTTCTTAAATTCAGTAAATTTAACAATTGATTCTCAAGTCTGTAAACATCATCTTTTCAATTCATTTGCATAATTTGAGAGAGAATAAATTCAATGCTATTTTTAAGTGGCTAAGAAGTAGGAAAGATATTATAAGCCATGGAAGAAAAAATTGTAAATCTTCAACAACAACCACCACAAAATCCTCCAGAAGTCTGTCTTTTCTTAGAGGTTAACATACAGACACTGTTTCCTTGGATCGGGCAAGCATGGTAATTTATTTAGTAGTTTATTTGTTCTAATTCGGGTATCTGCCTATGTTTGGAGATCTTTCAGAAGATTGATGTATTTTTTGCCACCCTGAGCAAATCATCACATGTAAAAAAAATTCAACGTTTTAAGCTTCATATTAGGTGATTAACACCATTTATTTCTTATTTTCTCCTTGAACAGTGGAATTGTCTTCTGGATCAAACAAGCCTGTTGCTATGAAAGGAGTAGGACCAGTTAACCACATGTACTACCGAATTTCCAGAACAATATAGAAACTCAAAATTCATCCATGCATCCATTCATACATTTATTCACTTGACAAATATTTACACAGCGACTACCATGTCAGGCCCTGGGTTGGCTATTTAGATCTCAAATATTATAAAAGCTAAAGAGGATAGATCATAATGAAAGTCCCATATGCAGTCTTCCAAAGATAGTTCAGTGCAAATGGGCCTGTACTCCACAAACACAAGCACACGTACAAACCAACACACTGACATATTTAGTAACGCTAGAGATGTGCACTAGACTATGAGTCTATTTAGGAAGCAATAAATGCTCTACAATAACACTTACATAGAAGATAAACTATAGCCAGTGGTTCTAAGAATTTAGGATTTCATAGATAAGGAAAGAGAAAATGAAAGGACCAATATAGGGTTGCCAGCCATTTATGTTGTCAAGCAAGGATATTAAATATAACTTACTATCATTTTCATTTCTTTAAGAAAAGGGTATTAAACTCCCTCCCCCTAGAAAAGGAAAGACTAGTTTTCAGAATAAAATTAGCCATTTAAATTGCACATATTTAGCTGAATGAAAAGTTCTGTTTTCTTTGTTTTCTTAGTTCCCTTCATGGACACTTGTCTTATTTCACTTTGTAAACACCCCTCAGACACTGGTAGCAGACTGTAAACCACAATTTGGGAAACACTGGCAGTAAATGGAGGAACTGCAGCTCTGTGATCAGCCAGGAGGTCCATATCGGAATGTAGTCTCAGGCACTTATTCATGTCAGATCCTGGTCAGGTTGCTTTCATGTTGCCCAGCTGTAAAACAGAAGTTCTACTGGAATTTGTAGGGATTAAATTATATAAGCCATATAAAAAATTACATAGTGCCTTACAAGTGACACCAAGCTGACAGCTACTATTGTGGCAACACGCCAAAGTAGCTTTAGATCATCCAAATGCCCATTCTTTGGATTCTATGTCTTCCCTGACCAAAACTGTGAAGTCTGAGGGTTTACTCTACTCCCAAGCTGATAAATTAGTCTGTTGCCCTTTCATGGATGCTGGAAGAAGACATGAGACTCTTGGATCAGAGAGAATGGACAGTTAATTACTCACAGCAAGGACAGTAACCAGAGCATCAGCATTTGTGTCAGTTCCTGAGCCCCAATTCCCCAAGGAGTGATGCTACAAGGACCAGGAGACTTGAAAAACACAGTGGGCTGCCTTCAGGAGTGAAACCTTGACTTTAGGGAACCAGAATCTTTTATAATGGGTAACCAATCTGCTTCACATTTGCCCAGAAGGGAGATATTGTCTTTATTACATTAGGCAGTAAACAAATTTGCCTTTCGCTAGAGAGAGTAACACTATCTCCACATTACAAGGCCACTTCCTACGCAAACTGTTTTGAAAAGGCCAGAACAAAGGCAGTCAATGCCTCTGTCCCAAGAGCAAATGTACTAGAGATCCATGGAGAGTAGTCTCCCAATGCTCCATACTTAAAAATCTTTTTTAATTTATTTTAAGATTTCATTTTTTTTTAGAGCAGGTTTAGGTTCACAGAAAAATTTAGAGGAAGGTACAGAGATTTCTGATATATCCCCTGCTCCTATATGTGCACAGCCTCCCCATTATCAACATTCCCCACTATGATGGTACATTTGTTACAACTGATGAACCTACATTGATACATCATAATCACCCAAAGTCCATAGTTTACCCTAGGTTTTTCTCTTGGTGTTGTACATTCTGTAGGTGTGGACAAATGTATAATGACATATATCCATCATTATAATATCACATAGAGTAACATCCCCTACTTGTCAGAAACTGTACTTAATTGATCGTACCTCTTTTTTCCTGTACATTTGAATTCTTCTCCTCTTAACTGGATTAGTCCTATAAACATTTAGGAATTCTTGAATATCTACCTTCCTAAAAAGGAAATAAGCAAGTGAATATCCAGTTTTACCAATACCATTTATTGAAGGGACTATCCTTGCCCCACTGAATATTCTTGGCTCCCTTTTCAAATATTAATTGACTGCATATGCAGTGGTTTATTTCTAGACTCTCAATTCTGTTTCATTGATCTATATATATCTATATTTACACCAGTACCATGCTGTTTTGATTACCATAGCTTTATAATATAGTTTGAAATTAGGAAGTGTGATGCCTCCAGTTTTGTTCTTTCACAAGAGTGCTTTGGCTATTTGAAGGTTTTTGTAGTTCCATACAAATTTTAAGATAGCTCGTTCTATTTCTGTGAAAAATACCACTGGAATTTTGATGGTGATTGCATTGAATCTGTATATTGCTTTGGGTTTTGCCCATTTATGAGTAGTCATAAAAGGATCAAAGAAGACATACAAATGGCCAACAGGTACATGAAAATGTGCTCAGAATCACTAATCATCAGGAAATGCAAATCAAAGCCACAATGAGATATCACCTCACACCTGTTAGAATGGCTGTTATCAAAAAGACAAGGGATAGGGGCCGGCCCAGTGGCGCAGCGGTTAAGTGAACACTTTCCACTCGGGCAGCTCGGGGTTTGCAGGTTAGGATCCCGGGTACGGACATGGCACTGCTTGACACACCACGCTGTGGTAGGTGTCACACATATAAAGTAGAGAAAGATGGGAATGGATGTTAGCTCAGGGACAGGCTTCCTCAGCGAAATGAGAAGGATTGGCAGCAGTTAGCTCAGGGCAAAACTTCCTCAACAAACAAACAAACAAACAAACAGACAAGGGATAACAAGCGCTGGTGAGGATGTAGAGAAAAGGGAACCCTGTGCACTGTTGATGGGAAAGTAAATTGGTACAGCTACTATGGGAAACAGTATGAAGGTTCGTCAAAAAATTAAAAATAGAATTACCATGTGATCCAGAAATCCTCCTTCTGAATATATTTCTGAAGAAAATAAAATCACTATCTTCAAGACATATCTGCACCCCCATGTTTATTGCAGCATTGTTCACCATATCGAAGAAATGGAAACAATCTAATCATTTTTCAGTGGGTGAACAGATAAATATGATATAAGGGGCCAGCCTAGTGGCACAGTGGTTAAGTTCCAACGTAGCGCTTGGTGGTCTGGGGTTCGCCAGTTCAGATCCTGGGTGCAGACCTACACATTGCTTGTCAGGCATCCTGCATATAGAGTAGAGGAAGATGGGTACAGATGTTAGCTCAGGACCAATCTACCTCAGCAAAAAGAGGAGGATTGGCAACAGATGTTAGCTCAGGGCTAATCTTCCTTAAAAAAAAAAAAAGCCTAGAGGGTAGAGGAAATGGAAATGTTGGTCAAGGGTTAGAAACTTCCAGTTGTAAGATGACTAAGTTCTGGGTATTTAAAGTACAGCATGGTAATTATAGTTAATAAAATTGTATCGTATGCTTGAAAGTTGATAAGACAGTAAATCTTAATTGTTGTCACCAGAAAAACAAAACAAAACACTGCTAACTCTGGGAGGCGATGGATGTGTTAACTGACCTTATCATGGTAATCATTGCACAATATAACATATGTCAAATCATCATGTTGTACACCTTACCCTTACACCATATTATATGTCATTATATCTCAATAAAGCTGGATAAAAAAAGGAAAAAAGAAAACTAACTTACCCCTCCCTACTCCTCATCTCCCTCTAGTCACTATTGTACTCTCTTCTTCACAACCCGATTTCTTAAGAGGTTTTATGCTTGAATTCCCATTTCATCTACTATTTTTTATTATGAAATATGATATAAATACAGAAGAAGTGCAGAAATCGTATATGTATATTTTAAAGAGTATCTGTGTAATTTCTACCCAGATTTAGAGACAGAACAATATTGATGCCTCTGTGACCCAGTAATTCTGATTCTAAATATGTATCCTAGAGTACATAAACTGGGACACTTGTACAAGAAAGTTTATAACAACATTATTCACTCTTATGAAGATGAAATAACCATCTTAGAATTAGTATACCCATTGTACTTCCTTATAATTTTCCCCAGAAAAATCCACTCCTTGTCCTATAGATATCCACTATCCTTGTTTACACATTAATAACTTTGTTATTATTGTCTAAGTTTTGCCAAAATACGCTCCTGGTTTTTGAGTTTTATGAAAACAAAATCATAACTTTTATTCTTTTGTCTCTGCTTCTTTCACTCAACATAATGTTTGTGAGATTTATCTATATTCTTGGGTATATCTGAAGTTTACTGCTGAAGCTTATTCCTTTTTATTCTGTATAGAATTTTATTGTATATTTCTTCAACAATTTATTTACCTATCCCTTTGTAGATGTTTGTTTCCATTTCTGTAATATTAAGAAGTGTTGCTATGAACATTCTTATAAATGTGTTCTACTGTATGTAGTCCAGGTTATATATCCAGAAGCAGAATTGATGTATTACAAGGTCTATGCATCTTTAATGATCATAGATCATGCCGACTGTTTCCCAAAGTGGTTGTTTCAATCTTCACTCCTACCAGCAGAGGATTAGGGCTTCTGATTTACCACATTTTATTTTATTAAAGAATAAACACTTGATACTGTTCACTATGCTCCAAGCCATATTCTAAGCATATTGATTTAAACTTTGTAATATGATTAAAGGTAGGTAGCATTGCTATTCCCACTTTCCAAATAATTAAATTGAGGCACAGAAAGGTGAAGTGACTGACTTCGACTCACATATTTGCAAGGAGCAGAGAGTTCAGCTCAAGAAATAAGATTCTTAACCATTCTCTCTTCCACTCTCACATTTTTTATTTTCACACTTTTAGATTTTTGCCAACCTAGTAGGTCTTTAATGGTGATTTTAATTTGCATTGTCTTCAATATAGATGAGATTGAGAAGCTTTTCACATTTTTATTGAGCATTCGGATATTCTCTTTTGAGGATTCCAGGTTCAAATATCTCTTGCTTAAGTTTCTATTGGATATTTTTTCTTTTTCTTATGGATTTGTAGCTCTTTCTGTATTTTTGTGTATATAGTAAATTTTTTTTCTACTTAGATGCTTGCATTTTCACTCTCCTAATTGGCATCTCTTAATGAACAGAAGTCTTTAATTTTAATGTAGTTTAAAATGCATAAATCATTTCCTCTATGATTGTCCTTTTTGTGTGCTATATTATAAATTCTACTCAACAAGGGTACATATATAGATTATCCTGTATTATTGCCCATATTATTCTATATACATTTTATTTTTTGTTGAGCTCTCTACTACATCACAAATTCATATTTGTATATAGTGTTATTAATGGTTAATTTTATGTGTCAACTTGGTTAGGCTGTGATGCCCAGCTGTTTGTCAAACAATAGTGTAGATGTTGGTGTGAAGGTGCTTTGTAGCTGTGATTAACCTTTACAGTCAGTTGACTTTAAGTACAGCGTCACCCTCAGTAACGTGGATGGGCCTCATTCAATCAGAAGAGGGCCTTAAGAGCAAAAATTGAGGTTTCCCAGAGAAGAAGGAATTCTACTTCAAGACTTTTAACATAGAAATCCTCCCTGAGTTTCCAGCTTCCAGAATATCCTATGGATTTCAGACTCAAGATGGCAGCAACCACTCTTATCTGAGTTTCCAGCCTTCAGGCCTGCCGCACAGATTTCATATTTGCCAGCGCTCACAGCCACATGAGCCAATTCCTTAAAATAAGTCTCTCTCTCTCTATATATATACAATATATATATGTATATATATATGTTCTACTGGTTCTGTTTGCCTAGAGAACCCTAACTGATACAGATTTTGATACCTAGAGTGGTTCTAGATGAGCAGAATCTTAAGGGTGAATTTTCTGAATTGGTTCTCTAATATGATTGGATTTAAAGGCATTAATGACTCTATTGTCATGAGTAAAGAGGGCATTGATAGTTCATGCATAATGTGGTAAAAGAGATGTGCAAAATATCACTATTGGATTAGCTGATTGCTCCTAATTGTATTCCACAAAGTGAGGAAAGAAAAGGACCAGCTCAAGTGTATATAAATGCCCATCTCAAGGGCTGCATAAATACCTAAAAGTCTTAGTCTGTTCTGAAAGAAAGTCTTATCTTCTGTAGCTGGAAAACTGAGAGTTCTGAAAACTAAACCCAGAGTCTCATCCTGTGAGTGGCTAAATTACAACATAAATTGAATTCCCAAGCTTACAAGATGTCTGCTGTTAAAGTGAGAGTATCGATTATGAAGGAATAGGATCCTGAAATTGGAGTGGGAACACATGAGCAGCTTGATGAAGTTGGGGACATTGAACTCTTAAATTCTGATGCATCTTCTTTGCCAGTAAAAGCAGCCACTTTTTCCTCCTCTGAGGAGTTACCTATACTTTGCCTGAAGAACTTGTAAAGGCCTCCTCTGGAGTAGTTACTTTGCGAGACTCTGTTGATTCTCCTCAGAACCCACCTGCTAGCACCTGTCTTTGCTTTTAGATCTACAAGTAGACTCAAGTCCCAGCAGGTCCCAAAAGGGGAGGCAAACCATGTGACCCACAGGGAGGTGCATTATATCCCAAAACAACAACTTGATTTTTCCAATTTGTATACATAGAAATCTGGGAATATGTGTAGGAATGAATATTAAGGGCTTGAGATAATGGAAGCAGGAGTATAATTAGATCAGATGAAATTTATTGATATGGGCTCACTAAGCAGGCATTCTGGATTCGATGTTGTAGCTTGAGGCATTGGAAAGGGCTCTAACAGTTTGATTGGTTGGCTGAAACATGGACCAAAAAGTGATCTGCACTAAGTTGAAATGCCAGGACTGCCTTGGCATGCTGTAGAGTATGGTATCCAAAAACTTAATGAAATTGAAATTTTAGAGTTTATTTATCATGTAAGACCTGCTCACTCACTCCATGCAGACACAGCTTTCAAGAATGTAAAAAATAAATTTTGAGAAGTCCTACACCCTTGAAGAACTCTGTGGTCACTCTTCTATATAGTCAGGAATTACAGGAGGAACTGCTGACACTGAACTAGGATTCTTAAATGCAGTGGGAATAACTGGATCCTTGGGTGGCCCTTAGTCACCAAAGCAAGGTGGGCAGAGTTACTGTAATGGACAGCAGACTCAAAGCAGTAACTAGAACAGTCTGATTCACAGAGACCTATGGTATTGGCTAATTGATCATGGTGTTTCTACAAATGAAATAAATGGGCCATCTACTAAATTCTTACTTGATCTGTACAAGCAGAAGAGTTCTAGGTCAACTGAACAGACATCTAACTTGAATCATCAAAACAAAGAGTCCTGTCCCCACAATAAATTCCCATATTTGAGTCAGTTTACAAACCCAGAACCCCTTGAATGCAAGGGAAGCTGGATCTCCTTAAGGAAGAATCCTGCTATCCTGCCCCAAATTTATACTGTTAGTCTTTCTCCCAGCCTTTCCCAAGGGATTTATGGCCTTTTACCAGGGTAACTGTACATTGGGGAAAAGTAAATAGAATTTTTGAGGATTACTGGACACTGGCTCTGAAGTAGTACTAATTTCGGAAGACCCAAAGTGTCACTGTGTCCACCAGTCACAGTAGGGTCTTATGAATTTCAGAAGATCAATGGAGGTTTTGTTCAGGGTTATCAGACCATGAGATCCTGGTGTATCCTGAACCCATCCTGCTAAAGTGGTTATTTTCCCAATTCCAGAATTCATAATTAGAATAAACATACCAGCAACTGGCAAAATCCTCACGTTGGTTCCTTGACATGTGGAATGAGGGCTAATATGGTAGGAAAGGCCAAATGGAAGCCATTAGAACTACTTCTACATAGTAAAATAGTAAAGCAAAAGCAACACTGCATTCCTGGAGAGACTGCAGATAATTAGGACTTGAAGGATACAAGGATGATGATTTCCACTACATCCCCATTCAACTCACTTAGTAGGCCTTGCACGAAACAGATGGATCTTGGAGAATGACAGTGAATTATTTTAAACTTAGAGGGTAACTCAAGTTTCAGCTGCTGTTTCAGATGTGATTGCACTGCTTGAGCAAATTAACGCATCCCTTGGTACCTAGCATGTAGCTATTGATTTAGCAAATACTTTTTTCTCCACTCTAAAAGGTAAAGATGACCAGAAGCACTTTGCTTTCGGTTAGCAAGGCCAGCAATATACCTTCACTGTTGTACTGTGCAGATATATCAGCTCTTAAGCCCTATATCATAATTCACACAGCAGGGAACTTGATCACTTTTCTGTTCCACAAGATATCAAACTGGTCCATTACATGATGACATTATGCTGATTGAATCTAGTGAGCAAGAAATAGAAACTACTCTAGACATATTGGCAAGACATTTGCACATCAGAAGGTGGGATATAAATCCATAAAATTCAGACACCTTCTACCTCATTGAAATTTCTAGAGGTCCAGTGGTATGGGACATGTCAAGATATCCTTTCTTGGTGAAGATAAGATGAAGGATAAGTTGTTGGATCAGGCCCCTCCTATAACCAAAATGAGACACAATGACTAGGCAGCCTCTTTGGATTTTGGATGAAGCTGTAGGGAAGTAGAATTTGCTACTCCAAAATGTATCTCTTTGGCTTATTTTTGAGAACAAAAGACCCAGGAAGAAATTTGGATCTTCCCCATAACGACCTAAAAGAATTTAAGATAAAAGGCCTGTTCCAGGAATGAGCTGTCGCCAGAGATAATTATAGTATTATATGAACTAGGTGTGGTAGACAAGAAGGAACCCAAAAAGGGCCATTTGATCAAAGTCTTCATGTCTCCTTGTCCCCGCAAGGCATGGCAAACAGTTGTTTACCAAACATTTGCTTTTCCATTTCCATGTAAGTTACCTTTCACCCCTTTGAAGTCCCAAAGTGCTACCCCAACATCCTCTTTTGTCTTTAGCTGAAGATGGTATTTAAGGTGTTGGCTTTGGCCATTTTGGCAAGTTACTGAGTTTTCCTGGGTTTCTCCCATGTATGCATGTTATTAAACTTTGTTTAATTTTCTCCTTTTATTCTGTCTCACGTCGATTTAGTTCTTAGACCAGCCAGAAGAATCTAGAAGGGTAGAGGAAAATTTCTTCCTCCTCTACGCAACATATTCCTCATTTGGGTGTGCTAGTCCAGTCCATTTACCAAGTGAAGAGAAGAACAACAGAAGGCTCACAACAAGTCTAGGCTGCTGTGCCTGCTGCTTTACCTCTTGGGCCATTTGATCTAGCAGATCTAATTGTGGTTGAAGTGTTATTGGTGGATAGAGAAGCTGTTTGGATCCTTTGGCAGGATTCTGTGAGTGAACCACAGTACAAACAATTAGGATTTTGGAGCAAAACCCTGCCATCTTCTTTAGATAACTACTCTTTTTTTGAGAAAAAGCTTTTGACATTTTATTGGGCTTAGTAACTGAATGTTTAATCATAGGCTGCCAAGCTGATATGTGATCTGAGCTGCCCATGATGAACTGGGTGATGTCTGACGCATCAAGCCATAAAGGTGGGCTTGTGCCCCAGTACTCCTTCATCAGATGGAAGTGGTATATGTGAGCTCATGCTTGAGCAGCTGCTGAAGGCACAAGTAATTTACATAAGGAAGTGGCCCAAATGCCTATGGTCCCTACTCCTGCTGCATTACCTTCTCTCTCCAGCCTGCATCTATGGCCTCATGGGAAATTGCCTACAATCTGTTAACTGAGGGATAGAAAACATGGGCCTGGTTTACAGATGGTTTTGTGTGATATGCAGGCACCACTCAGAAGTGGGTACCTGCAGGACTATAGCCCTTTCTTAGGATGTCTGTGAAGGACAGTGGTAAAGGGAAATTCTCCTAGCGAGCAGAACTTCAAGCAGTGCATCTGGTTGTTCATTTTGCTTGAAAGGTGAAATGGCCAGAAGTGTGATTATTTACTTATTGACAGGCTGTGGCCAGTGATTTGGCTGGATAATCAGGAAGTTGGAAGAAAAATGATTGGAAAATTGATGACAAAGAGATTTGGGGAAGAGTTATGTGAATAGACTTCTCTGACTGAGTAAAAAACATCAACATTTAAGTTCTATGTGAGTGTTCACCAAAACGCGACCTCAGCAGAGGAGAATTTTCATAATCAAGTAGATAGAGTGGCCTGTGCTGTGCATACCAGTCAGCCTCTTTCTTCAGCCACTCCATTTTCCCTTCAATGTTGCTTCCACCTCACTTTCTTCTCCTTTAGGAACTGTAATAAGATGTATGGAAGACTTTCCCACTCTACTCATTTTGTCTACTAATCACTCTGCTCTATTTTTTTCCATTTTTTGACATCTTCATTCTAAATTATGGATAATTTATTCTGACCTACCTTCTTTTCTGTTTCGTATAATCTGCTAGCATTCCTATCCACTGAGTTTTTCATTTCAGTTGATTTAGTCTTCAGTTCTTAAAGTTCTCTTGATTCTTTTCCAAATTTTCTGTGTAACTTCTCATATTTTCCTATTTCATGCATATAGCTTCAAGTTTCTCTTTTGTTTCTTTTATGCATACTGAGCAACATTTTGTTTATATGCTATCTGGTAACCGCAATATTTGTAGTCGTCTTTTCTTTTGCCTATTATTCCTGCTGTTTATTGCTTGTGGAAACTTATTTCCTTGTATGCTTAGTTTTCTTTAATTGCATACTGCTCATTGTCCTTGAAAAAATTATTTATGAGGATTCCCTGAGGCTCAGGATATATGTGCTTTCCTCTGGAAATAATTTGCATTTGTTCCTTTCAGATGTTTAGGAGCACTGTTATTTCAATACTGCTTTAAATATATCACTTATGGTGTCTTGGAATTCTTTGATGATAAAAAAAAAATGTAGGCTACAGATACGCCAGCCATGATTATATTATCTCAAGATAGTTTCTTTAACATATATTCTCCCAAATCTGCTTAGTGGGAATGTAAATTTTCTGGAAGTCCTGGGGTTTGTGGGAGAGGAAGTAGGCTGGATCCTCCCTACTCTAAAGATATAGGGCACTTGGGGCTCCACTTACCTTAAAGGTGTAGTCCTTAGGGGTGCTGGTTTGAAGGTGGGTAGCCTCCTATTAGATCCTTTAACTCTAGCAGGCCCTAAGCTAAGATTTCTGCCCTCTTGCTCCACAAATCCATCAAAATTGTAGCTCACTTTAATCGGTCATTTTATCCTGGGTAGATAAAGGGCTTCTGGGCCAAAGTTGGCCTTGAGTGTTCTGCTTACTTGGTCCTCTAGGTTCTTGTTTTCTCATATTATTTTTTCTGCATTTTCTCCCCAAATCCCCCTAGTACATAGTTGTATATTGTAGTTGTGGGTCCTTCTAGTTGTGGGATGTGGGATGCCACCTCAGCATGGCTTTACGAGCGGTGCCATGTCTGCACCCAGGATCCAAACCAGTAAAACCCTGGGTGGCCAAAGTGGAGCGTGTGAACTTAACCACTCGGCCACGGGGCCGGCCCCTTCTCAAATGTTTTGAGCTGATAATTCTTTACTGTATCGTAAGCTCTTTAATATTAAAAAACTATTTTATCTAGTATTTCTTCCTTATTTTTAGTGTAGTGTGTGTGTGTGTGTGTGTGTAAATAGTCTAACCTGCCATGACTAAACTATGGAAATCTAAAGTCTTCTTTTAAGCATGTTAAATTTGGGTTTAGGGAAGGCTAAAACTTTTCACGCAGCAATGAGGATTGCCAATCACATGCTCCTAAGCTGTCATTCTGTATTGTAAACTGATGGTGCACTTCTGGTTATTTTCCCTTAAGATGACATTTTTTGGGTTTTTTTTTGGCATTTTTAATGATAACCATAGTGAAAAGGAAGAGAGTATGAAAAATCCAAGATAAGATTAGAAACAAAATAAGATCAAACATTTTTAACATGTTCTAGTATGGCATTGAATCAATAAATAAGTGTAAATGTGTAAACAGCTCTTTAGAACCAAAGCCATTGTCGACCTTAAACACTGAATATATGTTTGAAATCCAAGTGATTAGTGAGTTTTCCTATTCTGATATGATTATCACCAAGACCTCAGAGTAGGAAAAGCATCCTCTTAAATGATGGTTAAATGGGAATCTGTATCATTCAATTCTTTTTCTGTGAATTGGATAATTTAATTTAGAACATAGTCATTTTATATATATATATATATATATGTGAATATACATATACATATGGATATAAGTATAGTCATTTCATATATATTAATACTATTGCTTGTACGTATCAGAAAGAAGCTTTTGGTATTTTGTGGAACATGTCTGACCTGTATAGTTTTGCTCTTAATTCATTTCTACATATAAAAGATTTGCAAAGAACCACAAAAGAGCTAGTAAAATGATTAAAGGAAAAAGTTACAGCTCAGGGAAAAAGATTAAGCAAACTTGGGGTTATTTGGGGGAAGACGTGCCTGAGGTAAGACAACATCCTTCTGAGCAGAGGCAGTAGTGGATTATTTCTGTTTCTGATGCAGTGGTTCTCCAACCTGGCCTGGTATTATAATCACCAGTGAACTTCAAAAATATACTGAAGTCTTGGTTTCATCCCCAAGTCTTCTGACTTAGTTGGTTTGGAATATAACTTGGGCATTAGGATTTTTAAAAAATTCCGCGTGATGGGGCTGGCCCCGTGGCCGAGTGGTTAAGTTCGCGCGCTCTGCTGCAGGCGGCCCAGTGTTTCGTCGGTTCGAATCCTGGGCGCGGACATGGCACTGCTCGTCAGACCACGCTGAGGCAGCGTCCCACATGCCACAACTAGAGGAACCCACAACGAAGAATACACAACTATGTACCGGGGGGCTTTGGGGAGAAAAAGGAAAAAAATAAAAAAATCTTAAAAAAAAAAAAAAAAAATTCCGCGTGATTGGAAATTCTATGGTGCAGGGAATTATTCACTATAAAATTTCTTGAGGCAAATTCTTGTAGTTCTATGACTCAATTTGTAAAACTTAAGTTTAGGTACAACTGTCTGGCACTCAGACATACCGTGAAGTTCAGAATCCTGAAAGACGGGATTTCTGCATTCCCACTATAAACAGAACAAAACAAACTGTGCTTCAACCGTAGCATGAGGAATTTTGATTGGAAAAAAAGGAAAATACTTCCTTAGAGTTTGGTATGCAAAATTCTGGACCGGCTAACACAGGCATGTTGTAGTATCTTGTTATTTGTTGACGTTAACTTGAAGCAGTTTTGCCTCAGGCTCCAAACTCAGATAGGCTTGAATTCCTACTCCTGGACTGACTAGGTGTGCAACCCTTGGGAAAACTAAACTTTCCATGCCTTAGTTTCATCATTCATTGAATCATGAAACAAGTATTTAGCAAACAATACCAGGCAGGTACTGCACAAAGTACTGAGGACACAGCAGTAAACAAAATGAAATGTGCCAAATGGGATGACGCATCTACCTTATGAAGTTATTTGTAAGAGTCACATAAGAAGTATATGGAAAGTTAGCAGAGTACCTGGCTATTATTATTGTTATTAAAATTACGTAAAGTATTGTCTCAAAGGGCTAGGTAGTATTAGATTGGAGTTAAAATCAGTGGGAACTTTTATTAATGGTCTGTAACATTAGTTATAAGTTTTGCTGCCTGCTGTATTTCAAACAGAGCTTAAAACAAAAAATAAAGTGAAGGCACTTCCTCTTTCAAAGAAACAAACAACACAACAAACTCCAAAGCAAATGATATGTTCTGGGGCACTGAGCAGTCAAAATGGCTTAGAACCTCTTTGGAAACCATCCATAAATGTTCACCACAGGATGTAATGAATCATGGCTCTTCTCAATCGCCTGATTTCTTAGAAAAGAGGATGTTACTGAGAAAAAGAAATAAAATCCATTGTGTGAACTGTACACTCCCCAAACGTTAGCACAAAAATGCAGAGCTGATCCACTGGTTTAGGAACAGTTTGTCTATCTCGTTACAATGCAGAGAATTCTCCTCAAAAGGATGTTCTTAAACAGTGTCAAAAGTAAAAGCAAAAAATTCTCAAAAATATCTGTGTTGCCCCTTAAGATGTGGGCAGCATACTTACAACTGAATAAAATTTCGGAGTACAAATTAGTTATGTAAAGCCAAGAAGTATCTATAAAGCTCCTCATTAGCTGCAATCACTGGAAAGGTGGGAAATTAAAAACCATTTACAGATAGGGGAATCCATCACATAGTTGGACATTTAAACTTTCATGTAAAACTTGTGCTACAGCTACTGATAGAGTGAAAACATTTAAATTTTCTTTGGATTATTACAGGTCCTGGCAAACAGTAAGTTCTTGACAGTGTCATTTTCTTTTCCTCCCCCTTTTCACTGTCTTCGCACACTCTCTTCTGCGCCATAAAAGATTCCGGAAAGGATGGGGGTAAATGAATATTGCACTTAGCTTTGAATGAATCTCCAGGGCTCATGTGCCAGTAGGTTGTGCAGCAAAAAGGGCCAACAGAGGTCATACCCACTCTCTTCTTAGCTTTCTTTAAGGCTTGCTTGTGTACAGATCAGTCAGTCAACCAGATCAGTCCTTTAGTTCATCTAATTTGGTTGTCAAAGTGTTGAAAACCCTCAATATGAGCACTTTTAAGCCCGTGTTTACACTGCAGTGATATGATCTGACTTTGTAACTCATGCTGATCAGGGTAATAAAGATGGTCTGCACTAGGAAGTCATAACTCCTCTTTGAAAGTCCGTTTTAAAACTGTTTATGCTACTCATCAATGTTAGAAATCAATTTTTTCAAAGACTGTTTACATGAGTGACAAATTTGGCTGAGTTCAGTTTAATGGAATGGAAATTGTAAAAAAAAAATAATAATAAAGGAAGGGAGACTGACATACCAATTGAATGAAATTATATTCAGACCAGCTTTGCCTAATATAGATAATCTATAGAATGATATTTTAAAATGAGAAACAAACAACTGACCATTCTTTGCTAAACTGGAATTACCCAAGTGTTGAGATGAGGCCAAATTTAGATAGTCTGGCAGCCGCACAAACCCTCTTTCTGCCTACGCACATTGGCACTGAGCTTTTCTGCTTTCTTCTCCCAGATGGCCAATGTCTTCTAAGCATTTCTCCCTCATGAACCATCATTCTCACTCCCTACTTCCACAAGTCAGCTTCCTTCTTATTCCTCACACTTGACCTCTTGACTCCTTCCTTACTCAGTTATTCTTTTTCTGTTTGTATAAACAAATGAGAATAAGACAAAAAAGAAACAAAGAATATTATAGTTTTTAAATGAAAAGATGTCGATTTTTTCCTTCATGTTTTCAACTTCCTTAAAGGTTAATGAGACAAACTTTTAAGGGCATAATATTATACTTGACACTTAGGTATTTACTCAATCAAACAATAAGTACTTATTGTAAACTTACTTTGTGAGAGACATTATAATACATGCTGACTTTAAGCTCTAGGAATTTTCTTACTATCTGGATTTTTACATTATGTCACTAGTAAGTTGGACTTTAGTGAGAAATGCAAACCTATGACAGAAAGCAATGCACACACACAAATACACACAGTCCCTCTACATTCTATTTTGTTTGATCAAAACATAAATAAGGGGAAATATGTTGACTTGAAAGGGCTATAAATAAAAATCTGTGCCTCTTCATGTCTTGTTGATACTGAAAGTGGAAAAAAGACAAGAAAATGAATTGTTTGGGCCTTCTCCCTTCATTTCCCATAACCTTTGCCAGCAAATCCAGCCAACCCTCCTTGACAGCAGCACAGCAGTGGGAGAGAGTGAGGAAAGTGAAAACGTTACAAATGGTTCCAATTAAAAGTGATAGGAAGAATGTACCACTGCAAATTAAATGACTGATTGGCTTCTTACCCACTTTGACCCCCAGTTAAAACTTTGAGAACTAGATCCAGATGCAACTGCAACAGCTAATGTTCAATACTTGTTTAGTAATTAACACAGACTTGCAGGGATTCCATTCTAAGAAATTTGAATAGCATAGCTGACTTAAGAAAGACAACACTTTGAGCAAAGATTTGGGAAAAAATGTCAAGGGTAGCATACTAATGATTTAACATATATTAGGCTATATCGTGCCTATCACTGCTCTCAGCTTAGTTCTGACTGCTAATAATATCTATAAACAGGTCAATTCAGATTACATTGTCTGATATCTTCAGAGCATGAATTGCTTTCCTGCAGAGCCCTCAACTTTAGCACATTGATGGCAAAGCATCAGCTTATGTCTTTTCTTCACTGTTGGTCCACATTCAGTGCACACAGTATCCTTCAGCAGTCAGTTTAGATTTGTTCAAGAAAATTTCGTATTGACTATATTCAATGTTGTGTAGTTATAGAGAATAGGCATCTAGACACTTGGACTCTGGTCTGTTACCTTTGGAATGAAGCTTAAAATTTAGGCAAACACCCTCATTTTACAGCAGATGAAAAGAAGGCGTGGGAGGAGAGGTGACTTACCCAAGGGTAGCCAACTGGGTAACCTCAGAGGAAGCCTCCTAAGCTCCCTCCAATGCTTTTCACTCCATCAGGGAGCTTCCCTTCCCTCAACTCTTCATGACTCTACCTGTCTCAGAATTGAAGCCTCAGTTTCCCAATCTGTGAAATGGAAATAAGAAAGGTATTTTGCAGCATTGTAAACAAAAAATAGTTTTGAATGTCCATTTAGTATGGTGCCTCATATATTCATCTCATCATCCTGTAGAAGGGATCAACCATGTTCAACGCAGCCGCAGAAGAGCCTGTATCAGAGTAGACCTTTAAGAACTTCTCACAAGTTCATGTTGGGAATAATTTTTGCTAATGAATCTGATTGGTCAGAATAGAATTGAGTTTACTTTATACTACACAGTAATAAATTGTCATGTTTTTCAGGTCTTTTCCCCAATTTTTAAATATTTTTAAAAGTGCAGTCTAAGTGTCACTAAAGTGTATCTCCAAGTTCATTAACATGCTCTTGGCAGCTTCTGTAATATTATCAGTTTGATCTTGGGCAGCATAAGGAGCATGGCAGGTTGGAACTTGGGTTTATAGACACAGATCTTGGGTGTTCGTCCTGGCTCCTGGAATGTGACCTCGGCCACATTGTTTAACTGCTCTAATACTTCATTTATTTCCATGTAAAATGAGGACAGAGATGGATGATTTCTACTTTCCTTTCTAATCCTAAAATGCGGAAAAATCTCAGCTGTGGTAATCATAACAAAACAAATGTTTGTGGCATGGCATAACATTTTCTGGTAAAATAGATTGTCTAACATTTTTTTTGAATTAAAGGTACTAAAAATCAAAGTGAAAGAGCAGAGAGCCTTAAATTACTGGCAGTGGGCCTTCTCCGACAATAAAATGTACTTGCTGGAAGTTTACATTAGCTGTGGAATGAAAACAACCGTTAAATCAAAATTGACTTAGTACATTCAGAGACACAAGAATAAAACCTATTAACAGCTCAACAGAATTTAATTAAATACTATGAGTAATATAAGACAGGTCCAGGCATGAATGCTGGGAACACTTACGGATGATTCTGAGTTGCAGTATTTGACTTACTGTGAGAGTGAATAGCTGAGTTCCAACTGTGTGTGTGCTGAGTTGATTAAAGAAGATAAATTTCCACTGACATGGAGGTGTAAATGTATCAGTGTGGTTTCTTCCCCCCAGAATATTAGAGACAGCCTGACACTGCCTGGAGGAGGACAGAATGAGCTTCTGTCCAGCCCTTGGCTCTCAGGGGCCCCTCCCCTCCCAGAAACTGTGAACCTACTGACTTGACGTGTCTGCCTCTGTCTGGCTCTATGGTATCCAGTGCATGGAAGGCAGGGAGGGAGAGCAGAAAGCACATTTGGTGTCAAGTAGGATGGGGGTTTTGAATTCTGGTTATATCTACTTACTAGTCGTGTAAACTTGAGCAAGTCACTTAACCTATCTGAGCCTATTTCTTTACCTTCAAAATGAGCTCAATAAATGGTAAATGTTGTATGGTCCTGTCTTACATTTTTTGCTTAGTCTTTGCTTGGATTTATAGTCCAACTTGAGTTTCTAGCCTAGTTTACACCAGGTTTTCATGCTTTCAGATTTTGTTTGTGCAACAGATATCCCTGCCTTGTAGTAAGTGTTGTCCTCCATTCCTTTCCTGTATCTCTCCATCCAGTTTTATTTTGCATTTCTTAAGACCTAAGCATGTACAGCCAGTTCTGGTAATCTAGCTGTTAAGATTCAGGGCTCTCACTGACACAGCCTGGCTCATATCCAGATCGTAAAACCACACCACCCATCTGTCGGTTGTCATTCTGTGGCAGCTGTGTGTTGCTGAAAGCTATGCCACTGCCATTTCAAATACGAGCAGGGTTACCCATGGTGGACAGGTCTCAGGCTAGACAGACTAGGAAGAAGGATCTGGCCACCCACTTCTGAAAAAATTGGCCATGAAAACTCTATAAATAGCAGTGGAGCGTTGTCTGATACGGCATGGGAATGTAAGAGGATGACACAGAAGACCAGGCAGGGTTCCCCTCTGGTGGACACAGGGTCACTAGGAGTTAGAATCCACTCGATGGTACCACCACCACCAAACTGTGTACCCACATACATATCGTGACCAGGTAAGACAGAACAAGCCCTGAAATAAATGACAGGTATTTCCAAATAAAACATGAGTAATATAACATCAATGATTTCTTCACTAATAACATCCAAGAATTCAAAAAAAACTTACTTGATTTAATTCTTAAATATAACTATGTTTGCCTAGTATAAGTCCTAATATTGCAATCATCTTCTTTTCCAAACTTCTGAACAGAATCATATTTCTTAATACTTTATCATTCAGATAAGCAAATACTTGATCACTTTCATAAGTCACTAAATGTTCATCTTAGCTTCCTCTTCACCCTGCTGTGTTGTTTCCTTTAGCCCTTGGTGGGGAGCCTCAGGGAAATTGCCCTGTAATGGGACATTGCTCACATATATGATGTTTTTCCTTCTAACGGGATCATAGAAGAATAATACTTTATGATCAGTGTTCTTAAACAAGTGGACTAAATCCGCTGAATATTTTTCTAAAAGATAGACTGTTTACATTGAGGTAAAATAAGCAGACCTACTAATTCTTTGCCTGATGGACCTTTTGTTCAGGAAACCCACATACTTGCACTGGAAACAAGCTAAGAAGAAATTTTCACTTTAGTACACCAAATAAAACCAAAAAAAAATTATAATCGGATTTCACCGTGGACCCACAATTTCTGCCTGAGGGAAAGTAATGAAAAGCAGAAGCACACTTTCTTATATTTTAGGGACTAGTTCATCCTGCAGAATCTGGGCTGTAAGCTGAGGGCAATCCCTCTCTCTAAGGGAGCAAAGTCAGTTCGGGGGCCCTACAAGAGTCAGAACCCCAAACATTCCCATCTTTGGAAGAGGGATGGGAAGCAGAATGAGGACCACGGAAGCTGGTGAGACTCTTTAACCGATTTGTATGTCTTGGTGTCCTGAAATGTCAGTCTCATTGCCATAAGAAAGAACACAAGTATGCTTCTGCTCAGAGAGAGAAGAGGTCCCAAATGTTGCAGACTTTGAAAAACACAAGTTCAGTTTTGTTATACTAAAATCCTGGGGACATGTCTTTTCATGTTAGATAGCAAACATTTCGTTTTTAAATTTGTGTTCACAGTGCTACCCCCAAAATAGTCTCCTTTTGCAGAGCAAGAACTCACATATCTATTACAAAAAGATCTTTCTTTAAAATTCTTCTACCCAGAATATGTTTAAGAAATGTTTTGAAAAGAAAGACCCCTCTTGGAATGGCAAGAAAATCAATATTTATGATGACTCTCTTTTGCCTTTTTCTCTACCTCCTTGATTCTGACACACATACTTAACTGAAAATCTTGCTTGCCGTGATGCATAATTGTTTTGAATGATCTTTTAATACCTGAGGTAGGAAACTACTACCAAAGTCCTATTAACATCTCTCGAAAATTTCACTCTATGGAATTAAAAAGCAATGTACTTCTGCCCAAATAATTTGTTATGGATTCATGGTAGTCACTGCTTGGTTTACACTCTCAGCTAGATAATCAACATTTCTTCCAAAACCCTTTCCCTGTGTTTAATTAGCTCAACACTATGTTGAACTTTACTGCTCTGTCTACAGTAATGCACCACTCTCCTTCAATGACATTTTTGCCCGTTGTATGACAATGAGAAACGGAAAAGGCCTGAGTCTCATTTCCTGGACTCTCCTGACTTCCTTCCTCCTGCTCACATCTGAACCTTTGCTACATGGTTCCACCGTCACCATTCTATTGAATCAGCACTGGAAAAAGTCATCAACTCCTTTTTACCATGCAAAGACTTTGATCTCAGAAGTACATTCTTTAGTTTATGAACAGTAAGCTTTCTATTTCCATCTGAACATTGCTTGCTTTTCTTTACTACTGATTGATGGTTTAGCTAAAGATAGAATTCTAGGTTGACAGATATTGTTTCATTATTCTGAAGATATTGTGCTTCTTCTTCTGCTTCCTTTGGTTGATGAAGAGAAGTTTGCTATCGATCAAATTGTCCTTCCTTTCAAGAGAATCTTTGTTCTTCGGCTGCTTTAACTCCTGGTTTTTGATGTTCTGCAGTTTCATCAGGCCCTTTTTGTGGATTTGTTTCTCTTTATCCTTTTCAGGGCTTATTGTATTTCTTCAAGCTGAGGGCATGCATTTTTCTTTTATTCTGGAAAAATCCTTGCTATAAACTAAATATTTGTGTCCTGCTCAAATTCATATGTTGAAATGTGATCCTCAAAGTGAGAGTATTGGATGTGGGGCCTTTGGGAGGTGATTAGGTCATGAGGCTGAAACACTCCTAATGGGATTAGTGGCCTTATGAAAGAGACCTCAGAGAGCTCCTTTGCCTCTTCTGCCATGGGAGGACACAGTGACAATTCTGCCGTCCAGAAGAAGCCCTTCACCCAACCATGCTAGCACCCTGGTCTTGGATTTCCAGCTTGCAGAACTGTGAGAAATTTCTGTTGTTAATAAGCCACCCAATGTGTGGTGTTTTGCTATACCAGCCTGAACGGGGTAAGACGGCACCCTGTTTAAATGCACACTTCCATGAACTCTGCAATTTTTGTACTCCATAACTTCCACCACAGCCGAGATACAGAACATTCCATCACCCTAGAAAGTTTCTTTATACTCATCCCAGTCAATCCTCTGCAGTCCTTGACAACAGGCAACCACTGGTTTGTTTCCTATCACTAACACAGGTTAGGCTTCTTCTCTGGAGTTTTATTTGACTTTCATCAATTTTAAAATTCACTGACAATTTGAGGCAATGGACATGTTGCCAAACAAGACTGAAGTAATGGCTGTACCACTGTACACATTTACTAAAAATTATTGAGCTGTGTCCTTACAATGGATGAATTTTCAGATATGTATCAATATGCTTATAACAATTTAATGACTGTATTTCCTTTTTAGAAATTTTACTTGGTTCTACTTTGTCTTTCATATTTACCTATTCTTTCATTAAAGTTTTTTTCCTTTCTTGTAACCTTTTTAAGCATTTTTTTTTTTTTTTGAGGAAGATTAGCCCTGAGCTAACATCTGCTGCCAATCCTCCTCTTTTTGCTGAGGAAGACTGTCCCTGAGCTGACATCCATGCCTATCTTCCTCTGTGGGATGCCTGCCACAGCATGGCTTGACAGGTGGTGCATATGTCTGCACCTGGGATCTGAACCAGCAAACCCCGGGCCACTGAAGTGTATGGAACGTGTGAACTTAACTGCTGTGCCACTGGGCCGTCTCCAAGCATTTTTAATATACTTTCTTGATGGTCTTTTTCCAATTACTTTATTGGTCCTGTGTCTTAGAGTAATAATTCCATTGATTGCTAATCTGTAGACTCTCCATTCTTATGGTTTACTTCATTATAAAATGTGCAATTTTCCATGGTCAGCTCTTCTCCAGAAGTTGTTTTCACTGTGGGAATACCTTGTTCCCTGGGTTGTAAAAGTGTCCTACTGAGAGATTTTGATATCTCTGGATCACTTTTTTTTGCTAATTCCCCCATGCAGGTAGTGTATGTCCAGATGTCTCAGGAGTGACCATTTGTCTTTCCTTCATTGCTCTATTGGAACAGAAAACTTCCTCTCGCTCTCCCATCCAGGATACAGTCTTTTTCCTTCTTTTTTAATAGACAGGGTAGCCTTTTGAGGCCCTACCTGCCTGAGGCTCTGTCTCCAGGCCTGCATGACCATTAAAAACCCAGGCTCTCATAAAAAAGGATAAAATCACCCATTCACAACAACATGGATGGAACTTGAGGGTATTATGTTAAGCGAAATAAGCCAGATAGAGAAGGACAATCTCTGTATGACTCCACTCATATGTGGAAGTTAAATGTGTGGACAAAGAGAACAGATTAGTGGTTACCAGGGGAAAGGGGGGTTGAGGGGTGGGCACAAAGGGTGGAGGGGTGCAGCTACAACATGACTGACAATCAATAATGTATGGCTGATATCTCACAAGGTTGTAAACTATCATAATCTCAACAAAAAGTTAAAAAAAAGAAACCCAGGTTCTAATCTCAGAGCCAATATGGATCTGAGCACCTGAACTCCCAATGTGAGGTTAATTTATATTTCCCATTAGGTATTTGAGTTCAATCTCCTTTTTAATGTTCTGGGTTTTTTTTTTTTTCCTTTCTTTTTTTTGAGCTCAGTTTTGTATTAAAAAATATCTTTGATTAATTTTATCCATCATTTATGTTTATTTCCAATGTGTGAAGGGCTTGACTATACTAGCTTAGTTCACCGTGTTGCTGGAATTCTTTACTCTTCAAATCATATGGTCCCTTTTCGGTTCTTATTCCCCTGATTCCTTGAAACATTGAATGCGTCGACTTCTAATTACAGTAATTCCTTAAACCTTGACTTTCATGACATCGTTCACGCTCATCTTTTCTCCTACTTACAGAAAGCAGTATAAGCTGTTGGAAAAGCACAAATTTTGTCATCAGATAGACCAAAATTCAAATACTGAATCTTCCACTTACACACTGTGTGATCTTTGAGTTAGTTATTTAACTTTTTTTTCTGCTGTACTCTTTCGTGACTTGAACCACAATTCAAGTCTGAGAAAACATAGCTGATAGCGACGTTTCTTAGCACTAGAATAGAATTCTTGGCAGCAGTGAACAATAGTGATGGACCATTTTTGTTTTTGCTTTTCTAAAATCTTCACTTTGCAATTAGTTATTATATTTTTTTAAATTGAAGTGTAATTGACATATGACATCGTATTAGTTTCAGATATACAACATAATGATTCAATATATGTATATATTGTAAAGTGATCACCACAACAAATAGAGTTAACACCCATCCCCTCACACTCATATTTTTTTTCTTGTGATGAGACCTTTTAAGATCTACTCTCTTAGCAACTCATACTGGGGTGCCCGGACTCCTTTGAGCAGGTCTGGGGCTGCCAGGTGCTTCAGTCAGGGGGCTGGAGGGGGATCACAAGGCTTGCCCTCCAGGGGGGATGACGGTGTTGCCCCTCCAGTTAATTATTTTACTTTAAGATCTTTAAAAGGGGGAATTCTTATTTTTTAAAGTTATAATGAAGAATAAACAAAATAATCTGTATGAAAGACATGGAGTACCAAAGGGTCAGTGCTTAATATTAGTAACAGCAGCAGATATTTATAATGCTCTTGCTTTCGACTTGAGAGTAATAACTCTTCACATTCTTCATTTTTCTAGATTCTTCACACTTGGTCAGTTCATGGAGTTTATGAGGGAAGATAACAGAGGCGATGCCCACTATTTGCTGCCAAACCTCTGTCAGTACATCACTGACCATTCCAACGGAGGAATTTGCTTTATCCTAGCAATTGCTTTCCTAAAGACAGGGATTGTGGACAGATGGTAGCATCCAGTTGAAAATCTCTTAGGCCACTTGAAGTGAGTTCAGTGATGACGTCAATAACAAACTCTTTCCCTCACTGGAGACATGGATGAGCAGATTTTTCATCATTTTCTGATAAAAACAGATCAAGTCAGTGTGTCATACAAATGCAGGACTTTCTGTATTCCTGCTCAGTAGAGTCTATTATCTAGGAAAGGAACAGAGATGTTGGGTTTATAGTCTTTTAGTACTATTAAGCACTGTTCACAAGAAGGAAAAAGTCTCAAGGTCCCTAGCTGCTCTCTTTCCTTCTCATTCCATACTTTCTCCCCATAGAGTCATCCTCTCCACTCCCGTGATTCCCAACAACACTTATAAACTGTTTACTCTCAAAATTGTAATGATAGATCTCATCTCTCACCTCTCTCCAGCGTTCTCTATCTAGATGCTGTTTGAAGATCCTTGTGCCTGAATAATCTCAACTATGATTATTTTCCCCTCTGGTTTCTTACAAGGAAAGAGACTTACAAGGATAATAACCAAACTAGAAAGTACCACTTTGACAATAGTTAGGTAATTGTCCTATACCTTTGTGCAAATCTCTAGTAAAAGGTGTACTGCAAGATCTGGTTTTGGAAAGGACTCACGTTAAAGCAACGTTTCCTGCTTCCTTTACCCTTAAACTGTGTATATTTCACCTTCATCTCCACCCAAGGATGGGCTCCCACAACTGCAGTGAGAGAGGTGGCCAATCCAAAGCACATCAACCAAGTCAGGGGAAAAAGAGAAAAATGAACATCCAGAAAGATTTCTCTGCCTCTAATACCTACTACTGAGCTGAGATGGACTGCACAGCCATGACCAGGGCAATATAGAGGTCACTGTGTGGGAGCAGAAAGAACAGAGAGATTTCTTGGTGTACTTTCAACACAGGAGATTAGAGGTCCCAATTTTCTCATTACACCTGCTATGTGGATCCAGGAGGTAAAAGATAGTTTTTTAAAAATACACCAGATCTCATCTGGACATTTCCTAGGTAATTTATAATCAGCATCTGATGCTCCAGTCTGTGCATCCCTCCTTCTTCTGGTGTCAGTAGCCCCTTCTGCTACAGAGCTGCTCCTCTGCCTCTCTTGGTGGTTCCAAAATTCCAGTTCCAGAACTATTCTATGCTGCTATACAACCCAGCTCTGGCCAATCATAGTATCCATCTACTTGGCAACAAGGTTTGGCCTGAGGAACGTATTACCCAAGCCAATAAGCCCTTTTCTTCAATTTCACATAGGGAGGGAAAAAATTATTTTTATTCTTGGATGGTGAACTGTGAAGATCGACTCCAGAGCTGTTAGATCATCTGGGTAGCTGCTTTGTGGCAACACCTGAAAGGAATAAACCTACAACGAGAGGCATGGTGACAAGCATAGCAAAGAGCATTGATGACGCCATTTGGATGCCTGGATCACCCCCCTTTTTTTTTTTCTATATGTAAGCCAGTGATTTCTGTTTGAAATGGTTTGAGTTAGAGTTCTGTAACTTGCAATTGAAATATCCTAATATACATCTCAGCACATCCAAAGTAGCGTTTAGCCTATGCAATTTCCAAATCTCTCCTCCCTCCTACCTATATTGGTTGATAATCAGTAAAATCTGCAGCCACCTGATCTCCCAAGACAGAAACAAAGAAGTCATCCTGATGCCCCCCTTTTTGGGGCTTAAATCTCAAATTCCCTTTCTTTTGCTTTCTTTTCCCTGGTCCTTCTGCTGCTGCTTTTCTTTGTCAATGGTGATGTTCTAGACTCAGCTGTCCCCCTATTCTCTGGTGGTGGCGGCTGTGAATTCCTCACACAATTAACATTTGAGTGGATGGCTTTGCATCTGCCTTCCAGGATGACCAGAACTGGCTGAGAAATCAGTGAGCTCCTGAGAAATGCCAGAAATATCTGAAAAGGAGACCCTCTACACAGAGCCAGCTACACATTTTGCAAGGGCCCAGTGTGAAATGAAAGCAGGTGGTCTTTGTTCAAAAGACAGGAAAAAAGTGCCATTAAAGGTACAAAATATAAAGCATTTTCCTTTCTTCTTGGGTCTCTCTCGACCTATCATGGTGTTTTATTTGCTGTTTACCCTTGAGCCCTCAGCATGGGGATGGTCATTGAGTACAGACGCTCACAGGTGCTCCGTGATTTGGTGAGTGCACAGCCCATGAACTGCAGGGCTTCCCCTCCCCCAGCCATGACTGTGAAGGACTATGTCCCACCTGGAGGCTGGGAAATAAATCTCCCCTTCCCATGACCTGCCATCTCAACTCACGGTGGACTGGAGATGGCCAAAGGTAACACCCTCAATACTTGGATGAGTTTATTATCAGGATGGAGTGGGTGAGAAGCTCACGTTTGCCTAGTGACCCACTGAATATATGAAGACACTTCTTGCCCATGGCAGGGACAGCCACTGGCATGTCTGCCCTGCGATGCTGCAGGGCACCTGCCCATTCCAGACCAGCCCTACATTCACACTCAGGCCCCCAGAGGAGGCAGTGTACAGCAGCGGTTGCTGGGTAGAGAAAGGGAGGATGGGGAATAGGGAGGCGGGGTGCCATGGGCCAGGGACGGCTGTGGAGGGCTATCCAGGGGACCTAGGAGGCAGTGGGAATCAGGGCTGCATGTGAGCAGGACTGCCTGTGAGCCGAGGCTCCAAGCTCCCAATACACACTCTGTTGTTCTATTGACTTCACTTACAACATGCAAATTCAATGATAAAATTATTAAGAATTTTAAGATGGTAACCAGAGAGCATTAAGCCCCAAGCACAGAGCCCTTCTGAGCTAGGGGCCCTGTGTGACTACACTGGTTCAACCTGCATGAAGCCCACCTTGTCAGTGAACAAATGGTTTTTATGTTAATCTGGCCAGTGAGAGCTCAACATAATTGTAATTTAGAGCATGTTTCTTAAGCATTTAAACCTGTAGAACAATGGACATCTAACTCAGAAGCCCCATATGTAAACCACATAAGACTGCTCTCCTTAATCAGACAGAGGCAGGGGACTCAACTATCGTTCCTCCCAGTCATCCTCTGCTGCCCCATCCCTACAACTCTACCTGTGGGCCCAGAAGCACCAAGTGCTCCAGGAAACGCAGTTTGAAAATTAAAAAAAAAAAAACCACTTTATTTGTATTCAACAGTATAAGAAAACTTTGGCATTTCAAGTTAATTTGCTTTCATTTTCTATAAAGATTCAGAAGGTAGGCAGCTTATATTTAATAAAATAAATAATCATTTTAAATATTTCAAAAAGAAAATAATCCACTGATCCTATATTCGACTCTCAGAGTCAAGAGTAATAGTTTTAAAATAAAAAATTTAACTTGTTCATTTCCCTCACTACACACTCATCTCCTATTCTGTTTCCTATTCCTGTTTACTTTTATCTGAGATTATAGACCCTGATTATGAATTTTCAACAACATTAAGTTTTATTTATGAGAATATTTTTGAGTTTTCACTTTAATTTTGAGAATTTTCTGAAGACACTAAAAAAATCTTTGCATATTTGTAACTAGTTTCCTTGCTCAATACTATCCAATTTGCAAGTACTTCCTTAATTTAGAGCCCTTGACAATGGTTAAGCTCCCAGTTGGGTGGAGTATGTCTCTGAGGTTTTGTTTTGTTTCTGTCATTCATGAGAGGTGCATGGGTGTTACATTTTTTGGAGCTTTTGCATATTTAAGAATTTTTCTGCTACTATCACATTGGAATGACATCTTGGCTTGATTTGGGATTCTGTGTTCCAAACCTTTTAATGTCAGATCTCTATAGACATTATTCTATTCTCTACTGGACTGTAATGTTCAAGAGAGTATCCTATTCTTTATACTTAAAAATATTTTATTAATTTTTCCTGGAACACAACAGATTCTGGTCTTTCCTGCCTATAAAAATATTATTCTATTGTATCTTGAAGTATAGTTTCTCTTTTACTTGTTTCGTTTCCATTTTTAGAACATCTTTCTATCAAATACATGGATCTCTTTTCCCTATTCTTCAGATATTATCTCACATCATTTTTATGATTTCTCCCCCTGTTCTGGGAGAAATTTTGAGTTTTATGCTTACATCATTGACTTGATTTGTTTGGTGTCAGTTCTGTTCTACATGACTCCAATGAAGATTTTACTTCTGTTATTACAATTTTCAAAATCTCTTCAAAGTCTTGTTTTACTTATTTGTTTGTTTTTTATCTCATCCTGTTCTTACCTTACCCTTTGCAGTTTTTCATTTTAGTACGAAGTGAACTCTATCTAGACCTAGGGTTTGTAGACACATCGCTGGCATAGATTGTCCCTGGCCATCCTTGCTGTCACTTGTGTATTGGCAAAAACCATCCTCTCAACTGTGCACAGCCCAAGCTCTACTTCTGACACTTCAGAGACATCCATCTGGTACTTAAATGGACATTCTGCTCTTACTTCTCAGTTTCTTTACTATAAGAGAGATAACATATATCCTAAGATAGACTTCCATTGTCTTATCAGGTACAGTCCATGAAAAATGGTACTTCCTCGCAAGCACCATTCCCAGGGCCCTTCCCATCTTTGCTTCTATTTGTACAGCTTTACCCAAAAGGTCATTTACAGGGATATTAATGCCATTCTCCGTTGTTCTTCACCCCTAGCCTTGTTATATAAGGGGCACTGTGTTGGACAATTGAGAAGGGAGGGACAAGATCGCAGCTATCTCAAAAAATAGCACAGGGTAGCCCTCAGTTTCCGACTAATGTAATATCTGTTGCTTTAAAAACAAGCAGTAAAAATGAGTCAAAACCTCTTTCTCCTCTTTTCATTTCCAGCTGTGTCTTTCTACTTCAGAGAGTAGACTGCATGCAGGCCACTGATAAAGCTTCTTCATCCAATTGATGCAAGATTAAAGTTCATGGACGTGCCCATCAATGTGTAGCATATACATTTGATTCTTGTCTTTATTTTTTCAGCTATTGTTAATTATTGCCTTTCCTTATGATTCTGCCTAGAATTTACTTGCAAGTTGAGAGGTAGCCTATCATGATGTCAACCCAGAAGTCAGGGTCTTCTAAATGCAAGTGTAATTAACAGGCTAATGAATGCCTTAGTCATTTTATTATTTATATGGAAACAGTTAACAAGTCCAAGGTGAAGCAGTGTTCTTGAGGAGAAAGAACACCAGTGTCAGAAAACTTAGAGTCGAGTTTTTGCCCCCATTTATTAATTATGTGACTTTAAACACGTCACTTAACCTTTTTTGAATCTGTTTAGTTTTTCATAAAGCAGCAATAATCATGCTTGTTCTAAGGACTTCACACGGGTGTTGTGAGGACCAAATGGGTTAACGCTTGCAAAAGCCCTTTGTAGTCGTTAACACTTTAGACTCAATTATTACTATCACTCCCATGCCTTGGCCTCATCAGTGGCACATTGAAGCAGTTGAGCTAAGTGACCTAACAGGTCACAGAATTGATTCATTAATATTTATTCCTGATTTTTAGCTCTTACTTAATGTAGGTTTTGGACATAAAACTTAAATGGTAATTGTGGATGTTCCGGCCTCTGTCCTTAAAAGAAAAAGGAAAAACAGACATCTTTTTTGTCAAGTTGTTAAGTCTACAGGATTTTTACTTACCACCTCCTACGGATCTATAAATAGAAGGTTTCTTCCATGATTTTTTCCTTTTTACCTATAAGAACATGTGAATTTTCAGACTCTCATTGTACTACCTCTTAGCTATGTAAAAGATAGACCAAATGAGACCAAAGAATCATGGATAAACTTTTGTTGTTATTAAATTTGATTAGAACAAAAAAGTAGACAATTAAAATTGGAAAGCATTATGTAGAAAAGGAAGCAATGAAAAATTGTTCTTTAATTGTCTTTAAGGCTAATTAAAGGCCAGGACTTCTAAATAGAGTTATAATATACAGGCTAATAAATGCCACAGACATCTTGTTATTAACATGAAAATTAGCAAATATATAAGGAGAGACTGGTTTGGAATATGGCAATTCTAATCACATGGAAATAAAACACACATCAATTATATATTTTATTTTTAATCAGTGCATAATAAGAGAAGAGAATAATAGAATCTTCTAGGTTAGCCCTCACTGCAGTGCTATTGAATGAAAGGGCTTGCCTTCATGGCATAGCAAACAACTTTTTTAAGACGCCAGATCCAAAAATAAACTATTTTTTTCCTTTAGCCCTAAACTATTGAAGGAAGTCTGTAAACCTGTCTTCTTTTTCTATGTAATATGACTTTTCTATTAATTTTGCAGATAGGAGAACTGAGATAAAGAAAAATTGAAGAATTTCTATGTCCTCATCATTTTACATTTTGTGTTATTCTTTCATGTCTTTTCTTCTTAATAAGCTAATTATGCCTTGAGTTAAAGACCATATCTTATCCATCACAGGCCACCCAGCTGTGGATATGGTCACCCAGTGTGCAGAGCTCCACCCCTCTAATGCATCTTGCTAATGCACGCAAGGAAGGAAATGGCTCATGGTGGGTCTGTGATCCTTCCTTTAGCCTCTGAGAGTCCTTGAAACATCAACTTGTGCAATTTGTAGGATGATTTTGCAAGTTCTGGAAGTTCCCGAAGACCACCCTCACATGCCAGCATTTGACAGAAGGGCTCATAGAATTCAGAAAGGCTGTTTTACTCATGCTTACAGTTTATTATAGCAAAATTAGCAAAGGGAAGAACACATAAGGCAGGCTCTAGGAGAGTTCTAAGCATCAGCTGCCAGTTGTCCCCTCCCAGTGGAGTCTTGTGGACAGTGCTTACTTCTTCCAGCACTGATGTGTGACAATACAGACAGAGTATGGCCAGCCAGAGAAGTTCCCCCGAGCCTCAGGGGCTTTTTTTTCAGCCTTATTGAGGTATAATTTACAAATAAAATTGTAAGATATTTAAAGTGAACGTAGTGATTATTTGATACATGTATACGTTATGAAAGGATTCCTCCCACCTAGTTAATTAACACATCCACCATCTCACATATTTACTTTGTTTTTTTTTTTTTTTTTGGAGAGAACATTTAAGTTCAGCTCTCAGCAAATTTCAGTTATTCAATACAGTGTTATAAGGTGAGGTTGGTAAAAGTGTCCGACTTTCAGTTTTAAGGCTAATAAGGTTTGAGGATGTAATGTGTAACATGGTGCCTATAGTTGATAACACTGTATTGTATAATTGAAGTTTGCTAGAGAGTTCAGAAATTTTTGGGGGGATCAACCAAGTAGAAATAGCTGATCACTCATAGCTGACTTTAGTCTTAAGTAGTGAAGTACTTTAGCATCAAGAAATGAAATAACAATGGTTGAATTACTTTTGTGTAGCATTTCCATTACTCTGTTAAGAGCAAAATACATATGCATTTATGAACTACAAAATATGAATTATGTAATTTCAGTGAGCCTGCATAGAAGTTACATGCTCTTACATTTTTATTTAAAACTAGCATTGCACAATATAAAGATGCTAATTATTTAAACTTTTAATATTTCTTTACTTAGAAAGACATTTAAATAGCAAACAAAAAATAAATTGTGGAGGATTCTGGGAATATGGCAGAGTAGGAAGCACGAGGAATCTGTCTCCTCATCTAGGCAACAATTGAATTGGCAGAATCGTCGCGTGTAACTATTTTGGAACTCTGGAGTCTCTTGAAGGCTTATAACTTCCAGGGGGAAGCATTGGATAGTAAATAGTGGTTAATTTCATTCAATTTCAGCACTTATCACAGTAACAGCTACCCATCCCCACCCCTCAGCCACATAGCCAGCAGCTGTGTACATGTTCTTGGAGCAGCTTACACACAGCTTACAGGAGAGAGGGAAGGCAAAAAGGACCTTGTTCTCCAAATATCAGGGATCTGATCACTAATTGCTGCTTCTGATCACAGAGGTGCAGACAAAGGTGGGAGGTTATTGTTATTGCACCTCCCCGCAGTGTTGCAAGCCCCTCCTCCTCTGGCTGAAGTGACTTCCTGGAGATTAAAAGGGCCAGTACCCTTTTATCTTCCCTTCATTTTCTTCTTTTTCCCATTTTTGGAGGCATATTTTAAAGACTAGAACATTCAAATACAACTGTGGGGGCCAGCCCGGTGGTGCAGCAGTTAAGTTTGCACATTCCGCTTCAGTGGCCCAGGGTTCACTGGTTGGGATCCTGGCTGCAGACCTATGCACTACTTGTCAAGCCATGCTGTGGCATGTGCCCCATATATAACACAGAAGAAGATGGGCTGAGGGCCCATCTTCCTCAGCAAAAAGAGGAGGATTGGTAGCAGATGTTAGCTCAGGGCTAGTCTTCCTCAAAAAAAAAGAGAAAAGCAACTTACATATGGAGAAAATTAGAAAATGACCATGCATGCCCAGATAAAGGCTCAGAAAAGACCTAAGAAAACTTAAGTTTACACCTCAGGCTGATCCTCAGCATGGAGACAGCCTACAAGAACCAAAAATAAACAAAAATAATAACAAAGTACAGCAAACACTGGGGAAAGGGTAAAATCTGATTTATGGAGTTACCACATTATTAGATTCAAATGTCTGGTTTTCAAAAAAAGAATCACAAAGCATACAAAGACAGAAAAATATGGACCATTGCCGGGGTCCAGCCCCAGCCGGAACAGGGTCTCCTGAGGGATGGACAGCGTCGGCGAAGGAGGAGGCAGCGAGACAAGGAGTTTGGTGTCCAAGTCTGACTTTATTTTGTGTATGTATGATTTATATAGGGCTCAGGATATGCAAGGATGATTTCGTGAAACAGTCCCAGTACATATTTTTGGCTCACGTAAGCGGGTTTTTGCAAGGTAGACAATAGTCCTAAGAGCAATGGATTGCAAGGTAGACAATAGTCCTAAGAGCAACTGATGGTGTGTAGGCCCGGGGGGAGTCAAGCTTCTGTAATTCTTTACTTCAAGGAGGCTACTCCCAGCGGCCTCCTGACTCAATGGGCTGTGGCAACCACCGTCCTCCCAGAGAGATCTGTGGGGGCTACAGATTTCTTTGTTCTCTCTCCACTCCCACCGCTTTACCTGACCAAAGGACGGGTCAGAATGTTCTTTCCCTAGAAGATGTTTTTTCCCCAGAACTTTCCCTAGAATATTGCATTGTATCATTCTCATTCCCAGGGCCAGGCTGACTTCCCCTGAAATAACCCCAGGTGCAGAACAGAGTAAGCAGAAGCAGGAAAGTCAGAAGTACCAGGGAGACTTGTTGCAGGAGCAGCCTGGTAGACTCCCTTGAGGGTCGCCGTGCGTCCCCTCATCTCTCTCCCAGACCGTGTCACAAGGCAGAGGCTTAACTTGTAGGCTGACGGCTCCCAGCAGACCATTCAAAGAGAAAACTAAATCAACAGAAACTGTCCCTGAGAAAGACCTGATGGCAGATGTACTAATCAAAGACTTTAAAACAACTGTCTTAAAGATGCCCAGAGAATTAAAGGAAGATGTGAAAAAAGTCAAGAAAATGATGATGAACAAAATGAAAATATCAATAAAGAGATAGAAAATTAAAAAGAAATCAGAACGAATTTCTGGAACTGAAAAGTACAATAACTGACATGAAAAATTCATTAGAGGGATTCAAAGGCAAATTTGAGTATGCAGAAGTAGGAATCAGTGAACATGAGGACAGTACAATGGAAATGATCAAATCTGAGGAACAGAAAGGAAAAATGATTGAAGTACACAGAGGCTAAGGGACTTGTGGGATACCATCAAGTGGACCAACATATGTATCCTTAGAGTCTCAGAAGGAGAAAAGAGAGAGAAAGGGACAGAGAGGAAATCTGAAGAAATAGTGGCTAGAAAATACCCAAACCTGATGAAATGTATGAATATACACATCCAAGAAGCTCAAATAACTCCAAGTCAGATGAAGTTAAAGAGACCCACACCAACACATTATAATCAAACTTTTGAAAGATAAAGACAGAAAAAATTGAAAACCACAAGAAAGAAGTGACTGTTCACATTCAAGGAATCCTCAATAAGATTGTCAATAGATATCTAATGAAAAACTTTGGAGGCCAGAAGGCCGTGGGCTGGTAGATTCAAAGTGCTGAAAAAATGTCAACCAAGAATTCTACATCCAGCAAAATTGTCCTTCAAAAGTGAGAGAGAAATTAAGACATTACCACATAAACAAAAACTGAGGAAATGTGACACCATCAGATTTGTCCTGAACTAAATGCTCAAGGGAGTCCTGCAGGTGAAATGAAAGGATGCTAGAGAGCCATATGAAGAAATAAAGACCTCAATAAAAATAAATATGTGAGCAATTATAAAAACTACTATTATTGTAACAATAGTTTTTGATTCCACTTTTTGTTTTCTACATGATTTAAGATACTAATACACTTTAAAAATCCAATTACTTGTATAAAATCTAGTATTATTGTAACTTTGGTTTGTAACTCCATATTTTTTCTGAAATACTTTGTTTTTAAAAATTGACACCTAAGTACCCACAACATGACTAACAAAAATGTACAACTGAAATCTCACAAGGTTGTAATCTATCATAACATCAATAAAAAAAAAATTGACACCTAAGCTGACAACCGTTGCCAATCTTCTGTTTTTTCTGCATGATTGTCTTTTAAAGATTGGCACCTAAGCTGACAACTGTTACCAATCTTCTTTTTTTTTTCTGCTTTTTCTCCCCAAATCTCCCCAGCACATAGTTGTATATTTTAGTTGTGTGTCCTTCTAGTTGTTTCATGTGGAATATTGGCTCAGCATGGCCTGATGGGCGGTACCATGTCCACTCCCAGAATCCGAACTGGCAAAACCCTGGGCTGCTGAAGTGGAGAGCATGAACTTAACCACTCGGCCACAGGGCTGGCCCCCTTTGTTCTGCATAATTTAAGAGACTAACGCATTTAAAAGAATTATTAATTTATGTTTTGGGGCATGCAATTTTGCAATATCAACAATCAAAAGGGTTGGAGATGGAGCCATAAAGGAGTAAAGTTTTTATATGTTATTGAAGCTAAGCTGATATAAACTCAAATCAGAGTGTTAAAAGTTTAGAATGTTAAATGTAATCCCCATGTCAACCACAAGGAAAATAGCTGTAGAATATGCACAAAAGAAATTGAGAAAGAAACTTAAACATTCTACTACAAAAAAGTTGACTAAACAGAAAAGAAGACAGTAATGCAGAAAATGAGGGATAAAAAATTTATAAAGTAGGTAGAAAACGAATAGCAAAATGACAGAAGTAAGTCCCTCCTTATAATTAATTACTTTAAATGTAAATGGGTTAAACTCTCCATTCAAAAGACAGAGATTGGCAGAATGGATAAAAACACATAATCCAACTACATTCTCTACAAAAGACGTGCTTTAGATCCAAAGACATAAATAGATTAAAAGTGAAAAGATGGAAAAAGATATTCTATGCAAATGATAATCCAAGGAGAGCAGGAGTAGCTTACTAATAAAGACAAAATAGACTTCAAATTGAAAAAAAAAATTACAAGAGACAAAGAAGGACAGTATACATTAATAAAAGGTTTAATATAGTAAGAAAATATAACAACGATAAACATTTACAGACCTAATGACAGATTTTCAAAAAATATAAAGCAAAAACTGAGAGAACTGAAGGAAGAAATAGACAGTTCTAAAATAACATTTGGACATTTAAATACCTGACTGTTAATAATGCATAGCACAACCAGATGGAAGATAAGTAAGAAAATAGAGGACTTAAACAACACAATAAGCTAACTAGATCTAATAGACATACACAGAACACTCTAGCCAACAACAACAGCATACACGTTCTTCTCATGTGCACCTGGATAGACCATATGTTAGGGCACAAATTAAGTCTCAATAGATTTTAAAAGATACGTATTGTGCAGAGTATCTTCTCTGACCACAACTGGATTAAATTAGAAATCAAAAATAGAAGTGAAATTGGAAAATCCACAAATTTGTGGAAATAAAACAATATACTTTAAAAAAAACCCAGTGTCAAAGAAGAAATCACAAGAGAAAATAAAAAATAGAGACAAATGAAAATACACAATGTGGGGGACTGGAATTGGCCACCCCAAGATATGTCTGTTTGGCATGAGGATTATTTGGGGCGGGTTAATTTTAATAAACTGCAGATAGGAAAGCAACTCTGAAAAGCAGAGTTTACTTACCCTTTGTTAAGAAACATTTACATTGTAAAGGAAATCTCCATCTGTAAGGGTGCCTTCCTCTCTGTACCAAGAAGGAGGGATGACCTTATCTCTAGAAACTCTTATCAATGTGGAAGGCAAGGACTTAAATCTGCATAATAATCTTGCTATTGTTTACAGTACTTGTCTGGTAACCTCCTGTAACTGACTCCCCGCACCCCCAACATCCTCCTTTATCTTTAGCTGAAGAAGATATTTAAGATGGTGGCTTTGGCCGTTTTGGCTAGTTGCTCAGGTTGCCTGAGCCTCTCCCATGTGTACATGTTATAAAGGTTTGTTTAATTTTCTCCTGTTATTCTGTCCATGTGAATTTAATTCGTTCTCCAGGGAGAAGAACCCACAGCATGTAGAGGAAATGTCTTCCTCCCCTACAACAACATACCAAAATTTTTAGGACACAGTAAAAATGATGCTAAGGGGGAAACATATAGCTATAAATCCTTACACTAAAAAGCAAGAAAGATATCAAATCAGCACCTAAATTTACAACTTAAGGAGCTAGAAAAAGAAGAACAAACTAAACCCAAAGCTATTAGAATAAAGGAAACAATAAAGATTAGAGCACAGATAAACAGAAGAGGGAATAGAAAAACAATAGAGAAAATTAATGAAACTGAAAGTTGTTTTCTTTGAAAAGATTAATGAAATTGGAAAACTTTTAGCTAAGTGGACTAGGAAAAAAAGAGACAAGACAATTTACTAAAATCAGAAATGAAAATGGGGACATCACTACCAATTCTAAAAACAAAAAGGATAATATGAAAGTACTATGAACAATTGTATGCCAACAAATTGGATAACCTAGATGAAACAGACAAATCCCTAGAAACACAAAACCTACCGAAACTTAATCACAACAAAGAAATAGAAAATCTGAATAGACCTATAACTAGTAAGGAGATTGAATCAGTAATCAAAAATCATCTGACAAAGAAAAGCCTTGGATCTGATGTCTTCACTGGTGAATTCCATGAAACATTTAAAGAAGAACTAACACCAATCCGTCTCAAATATTTTCAGAAAATTGAACAGGAGGATACACTTCTTTTTTTTTTATTGAAGTTATGATAGTTTACAATCTTATGAAATTTCAGTTGTACATTATTATTTGTCAGTCATATTATAGGTGCACCACTTCACTCTTTGTGCCCAACCCCCACTCCCCTTTCCTCTGGTAACCACTAATCTGTTCTCTTTGTCCATGTGTTTGTTCATCTTCCACATATGAGTGAAATCATACAGAGTTTGTCTTTCTCTATCTGGCTTATTTTGCTTAACATAATACCCTCAAGGTCCATCCATGTTGTTGTGAATGGGACGATTCTATCAATTTTTATGGTCGAGCAGTATTCCATTGTATATATACACAGTATCTTCTTTACCCAATCATCAGTCCATGGGCACTCAGGTTGCTTCTACATCTTACCTATTGTGAATAATTCTGCAATGAACCTAGAGATGCATGGGTTTCTTTGAAATATTGATTTCAAGTTCTTTGGATAGATACCCAGTAGTGGGATGACTGGGTCATACGGTATTTTTATTTTTAATTTTTTGAGGAATCTCCATACTGTTTTCCATAGTGGCTGCACCAGTTTGCATTCCCACCAGCAGTGTATGAAGGTTCTTTTTTCTACACAACCTATCCAACATTTTTTACTTTTTGTTTTGGTTGTTTTAGCCATTCTGATGGGTGTAAGGTAACATCTTAGCATAGTTTTGATTTGTATTTCCCTGATGATCAGTGATGATGAGCATCTTTTCATGTGCCTATTGACCATCCGTACATCTTTTTTGGAGAAATGTCTATTCGTATCCCCTACCCATTTTTTGACCAGGTTGTTTGATTTTTTGTTGTTGAGTTGAGTGAGTTCTTTATATATTATGGAGATTAACCCTTTGTCAGATATATGATTTGCAAATATTTTTTCCCAGTTGGTGGGTCATGTTTTTGTTTCAATTCTGTTTTCCTTTGCCTTGTAGAAGCTCTTGAGTCTGATGAAATCCCACTTGTCTATTCTTTCTATTGTTTCTCTTGTCTGAGAAGACATGGTGTCTTAAAAGATCCTTTTAAGACTGATGTCAAAGAGTCTAATGCCTATATTTTCTTCCAGAAGTCTTTTGGTTTCAGGTCTTATCTTTAAGTCTTTGATCCATTTTGAGTTTATTTTTGTGAATGGAATGAAAGCATGGTCTTTTTTCATTCTTTTACATGTTGACTATCCAGTTTTCCCAACACCATTTGTTGAAGAGACTTTCCTTTCTCCATTGGACATTCTCAGCTCCTCTGTCAATAATTAGCTATCTGTAGATGTGTGGTTTTATTTCTGGGGTTTCAATTCTGTTCCGTTGATCTGTGTGCCTGTTTCTACCAGTAACATGCTGTTTTTATTACTATAGCTTTGTAGTATATTTTGAAGACAGGGATTGTGATGCCCCCAGCTTTATTCTTTTTTCTCAGGATTGCTTTAGCAATTTGGGGTCATTTGTTGCCCCATATGAATTTTAGGATTCTTTGTCCTATTTCTGTGAAGAATTTCATTGGGATTCTGATTGGGAGTCCATTGAATCTTTAGATTGCTTTAGGTAGTATGGACATTTAACTATGTTTATTCTTCCAATCCATGTGCATGGAATCTTTTTCCATCTCTTTTTGTTGTCATCAATTTCTTTCAAGAAAGTCTTGTAGTCTTCATTGTATAGGTCTTTCGCTTCGTTGGTTAAATTTATTCCAAGATATCTTATTCTTCTTGTTGCAGTTGTGAATGGGATCGTGTTCTTGAGTTCTCTTTCTGTTAGTTCATTATTAGAGTATAGAAATGCCACTGATTTATGTAAGTTGATTTTGTACCCTGCAACTTTGTTGTGATTGTTGATTACTTCTAGTAGCTTTCTGATGGATTTTTTAGGGTTTTCTGTATATAAGATCATGTCATCTTCAAACAGTGAGAGTTTCACTTCTTCATTGCCTATTTGGATTCATTTTATTTCTTTTTCCTGCCTAATTGCTCTGGCCAAAACCTCCAGTACTATGTTGAATAAGAGTGGTGAGAGTGGGCACCCTTGTCTTGTTCCTGTTCTCGGAGGGATTGATTTCAGTTTTTCCCCAATGAGTATGATGTTGACTGTGGGTTTGTCATATATGGTCTTTATTATGTTGAGGTACTTTCCTTCTATACCCATTTTATTGATAATTTTTATCATAGATGGATGTTGGATCTTGTCAAATGCTTTCTCTGAGTCTATTGAGATGACCATGTGGTTTTTGTTCTTCATTTTGTTAATGTAGTATATCACGTTAATTGATTTCTAGATGTTGAACCATCCTTGTGTCCCTGGTATAAATCCCACTTGATCATGGTGTATGATTTCTTTAATATATTGCTGTATTTGGTTTGCCAATATTTTTTTGAGGATTGTTGCATCTATGTTCATCAGTGATATTGGCCTGTAGTTTTCCTTCTTTGTGTTGTTTTTGTTTGATTTTGGGATCAGGATGATGTTGGCCTCATAGAATGTGTTAGGAAGTGCTCCATTTCTTCCATTTTTGGGAGTAGTTTGAGAAGGATAGGTGTTAAATCTTCTTTGAATGTTTGGGAGAATTCTCCAGAGAAGATGTCTCATCATGGACTTTTATTTTGGGGGAGGTTTTTGATTACTGTTTCAATCTCTTTACTTGTGATTGGTGTATTCAGATTCTCTGTTTCTTCTTGATTCAATTTTTGGAGGTTGTAAGAGTTTAAGAACTTATCCATTTCTTCTAGGTTGTCCAATTTGTTGGCATATAGTTTTCATAGTATTCTCTTATAATCTTTTGTATGTTTGTGGCATCCATTGTGATTTCTCCTCTTTCATTTCTAACTTTATTTGTCTTCTCTCTTTTTTTCCTTAGTGAGCCTGACTAAAAGTTTGTCAATTTTGTTTGTTGCCTCAAAGAACCAGCTCTTTGTTTCATTCATCCTTTCTACTGTCTTTTTTTGTTTCAGTTTCATTTATTTCTGCTCTAATTTTTATTATTTCCCTCTTTCTACTGACTTTGGGCTTTGTTTGTTCTTCTTTTTCTAATTCTGTTGGGTGTAGTTTAAGGCTTCTTATTAGAGATATTTTTTGTTTATTGAGGTGAGCCTGTATTGCAATGAATTACCCTCTTAGGACTGCTTTTGCTGCATCCCAAGTGAGTTGGTATGGTGTGTTTTCATTTTCATTTGTCTCCAGATAAAATTTGAATTCTCCTTTGATTTCTTCAATGATCCATTGGTCATTCAGTAGCATGTTGTTTAATCTCCACATCTTTGTCCCTTTCCCAGCTTTATTCCTGTAATTGATTTCTAGTTTTATAGCATTATAGTTGGAAATCATGTTTGGTGTGATTTCAATCCTCTTAAATTTGTTGAGGCTTGCTTTGTTTCCCAACTGTATGTTCAGAATATGTTGAGAATGTTCCATGCACACTTGAGAAGAATGTGTAACTTACTGTTTTTGGATGGAGTGTTCTATATGTATTTGTTAAGTCCATCAGGTCTAGTTTTTCATTTAATTCTTCAATTTTCTTGTTGATTTTCTTTCTGGATGAGGTATCCATTGGGTTAATGGAGTGTTGAGGGCCACTACTATGATTGTATGGTTGTTGACATCTCCTTTCAGTTTTGTTAATAGTTACTTTATGTATTTTGATGCTCCTGTGTTAAGTATATACATTCATAAGTGTTGTGTCTTCTTGGTGGAGTGTTCCTTTTGTCATTATAAACTGCCTCTCTTTGTCTCTCTTTACTTGTTTTGCCTTGAAATCTACTTTGTCTGATATAAGTATGGTGACATCTGATTTCTTATGTTCACTGTTAGCTTGGAGCATCATCTTCCATCCCTTCCCTCTGAGTCTGTGTTTGTCTTTGCAGCTGAGGTATGTTTCCTGGAGGCAGCATATTGTCAGGTCTTGTTTTTAAATCTATTCTGTCACTCTGTGTCTTTTAATTGGAGAATTCTATCCATTTACATTTAGAATGCTTATTGAAATGTGGGGGCCTAATATTGCCATTTATCACTCATTTTCAAGTTCTCTTGCATTTCCTTTGTTTGTCATTCCATGTATTTCAGACTACCAATTCAGTTAGGTAGTTTTCTATGCTGGTTTTCTTAGTTTTCTCCTTATTTGTAATTTGAGTCTCTGTTCTAATTATTTGTTTAGTGGTTACCATGTGATTTGTATAAAACATCTCATAGATGAGATGGTCCATTTTCTGATGACCTCTTATTTCCTTAGATTAAGCTGATTCCATCCCTTATCTCTTCCCCTTCTAAGTTGTTATTGTCACATCTTTTTTTCTTCTTGTGTTGTGAGTTTGTGGTTACAATGACAAGGTTATATTTATTCTTGGTGTTTCCATTCCCTTTATCTTTACTGTTATAATTAAGTATTTGCTAACTTGTTTTAATGAAGAACTGCAATTTTTTGATTTTGTCTTTCTACTTATCTCCTTTGCTCTGGGTTTTGTAACCCCTATCATTTTCTTTGTTTTTCAAGTATAAGGGTCCTCCTGAGTAGTCTTTTAGGTGGGGTCTTATGGCAATGAACTCCCTCAACTTTGTTTATCTGGGAATGTTTTTATTTCTCCATCATATTTGAATGATATTTTCACTGGATAGAGTATTCTTGGCTGAAAGTTTTTGTCTTTCAGAATTTTGAATATATCATTCCACTCTCTCCTGGCCAGTAAGTTATTTGCTGAGAAATCTCCTGACAGCCTGATAGGGGTTCCTTTGTATGTTATTTTCTTCTGCCTTGCTGCCCTTAATATTTTCTCTTTGTCATTGACTTTTGCCAGCTTCTCTACTATATGCCTTGGGGTTCCTCTTTTTACATTGATAAAGTTTGGAGATCTATTGTCTTCTGTCACATGGATTTCCAGCTCCCTTCCCAGGTTTGCCATATTCTCAGCTATTATCTTTTTGAGCAAGCTTTCTGCTCCATTCTCCTTCTCTTCTCCCTCTGGGATACCTATAATCCTTATTTTGCATTTCCCAATTGAGTCGGATATTTCTCAGAGAGTTTCTTCATTTATTTTTAGTCTTAGTTCTCTCTCTTCCTCTATCTGAAGCATTTCTATATTCCTATCCTCCAAACTGCTAATTCTGTCCTCCATATTATCAGTCCTACTGTTCAGGGAGTCCAGATTTTTCTTAATCTCCTCCATTGTGTTTTTCCTGTCTAACATTTCTGATTGGTTCTTTTTTATAGTATTAAGCTCTTTTGTGACATAGCTCTTGAACTTGTTGTCTATCTGTAGTCTCTTTTAACTCAGTGAGTTTTTTATTGATAGCTATTTTGAATTATTTGTCATTAGCTTTATGGATTTCTCTATCTTTGGCATTGTTTACTGGGTGCTTGTCATTTTCCTTCTCTTCTGGAGATTTAACACTTTTTTTCATACTGGTTGGGAAGGGGCAGCTGTTGTGTAATCTGCACCAACTAGGATCCCTGTCAGCTGTTCCTGACCAAGCCACTCCTTGGGATCGGAGTGGCCCTGTGGTGTTTCCTGTAAACTGTGGGAACCATCACATGAGGGCTTTGGGTTGCTGCTGCCTGCTTCCATGGAGCTGCCTAGACACACTCCTTCCTTAAGGACTACAAAGGTGTTATGAGCTTTCATAGAAGCCATGAGTTTGTTCACCCAGACTCCTAGCTCTGCCACCATCTGGTCCCACTGGATCTCACTTGCCCACTCTGGGCTGCAGTAGAGCTATGGGCATCTAATGCAGCCAGTGGTTAGCTTCCCTAACTGTGCCACTGCTGCTCTTACGTCACCCAACCTTTGTGCTTGGTGAGTGGGGCCTCTCTACTAGAGCTGAGCAGAGATTCTCCCTGGGGCCATTGTGGGACTGTGGATTTTCACCCTGGACCAAGGAGCAGTCATGCTGGGCCTCCGGATTGTCACTGCCCACTTGTGTGGTCCTGCTGGAACTCACTTGCCCCCTCGAGGCTGCAGTAGAGCTATGGGTGTTTAATGCAGCTGGTGGGTTTCTCACCCAGCCATGTCACTTCTGCTCCTAGGTCATCCAGCCTTAGTACTTGGTGGGTGGGGCCTCTCCACTAGGGCTGAGTAGACTCTCCCTGTTGCTGCTGTGGGACTGTGAATTTTCCCACTGGTCTACAGGGCAATCATGGGGTGCTTAGGGCTGTAGTCACCTGTTTCTGGTGTCACACTTATGTGCACACCCACCCGCTGGGCCATATCAGTGCTATAAGCATGTCAGCCAGGAGAGAGTACTAGGCTGCCTGGGGGCCAGAGAGTTTTCAACTATGTCCACCTCCTCCCCGGGGGTAGTCCATCCACCTCCCGATGTATAGCAATGCAGTTCTCTGAGGCATCCTGAGGTGCTGTGTGAATATCCTCCATGGATCAATGAATGTCCATTTAGTTGTAGTTCGAAGGAGGAGAGACAAATAAAACCACTCACTCTGCCATGTTGCTGATGTTACTGTACTGTCAAGTGTACACTTCTTAATTCATTCCATGAGGCCAGCATTACTCTGATACCAAAGCCAGACAGATATTACAAGAAAAGAAAATTACAGGTGAATATCCTTTATGAACACTGATTCAAATGTCCTCAACAAAATACTAGCAAACTGAATTCAGTGTCATATTGAAAGGATTATATACCATGACCAAGGGGGATTTACTCCTGGAATGCAACAATGGTTCAACATATGAAAATTAATCAATACATTACACCACATTAACAATATGAAGGAAAAAAAAACACATGATAATCTCGATTGATGCAGACAAAGCATCTGACAAAATTCAACATGCTTTCACAGTAAAAGCACTCAACAAACTAGGAATAGAAAGAATCTGTCTTAACATAACAAAAGCCATGAATGAAAAATCCACAGCAAGAGTTATACTAATGTTGAAAGACAAAGTATTTCCTCTAAGATCAGGAAGAAGAGAAGGATGCTGCTTTAACTACTTCTATTTAACATAGCACTGGAAGTTATAGCCAGAGAAATTAGGCAAGAAAAAGAAATAAATTCATCCAAACAGTAAAACGATCTCTGTTCACAGATGATATTATCTTATATGTAGAAAATCCTTAAAAACTCCACCAAAAAACTTTTAGAGTTAATATATCAGTTCAGCAAAGTAGCAAGATACAAGGTAAACACAAAAATTAGTTGTATCTCTATACACTTACAATGAAAAAGCTGAAAAGGCAATTATGAAAATAATTCCATTTATAACAGCATCAAAAAGAATAAAATACTTAGGAATTAACTTAGCCAAAGAGGTAAAAGACTTACACAATGAAATCTACAAAATATTGCTGACAGAAATCAGAGAAGACATAAATAAATGATAACACATCCCATTTTCGTGCAACAGAAGACTTAATATTGTGCAGATATCAGTAATACCCAAAATGATCTACAGATTCAGTGAAATCCCTATCAAAATCCCAAAGATGTTTTTTGCCGAAATAGAAAAACTCATCCTAAAATTCATATGGAATCTTAAGGGACCCTGAATAGCCAAAGCAATCTTGAAAAAAGAACAACAAAGCTGGAAGACACACTTCCTGATTTCAAAACTTACTATGTAATCAAGCTGTAATCAAACAGCATGGTACTGGCATAGAAATAGACATATACACTAATGGAACAGAGTAGAGATCCCAGAAGTATACACTCACATCTATCGTAAAATGATTTTAGACAAGGATGCCAAAACCGTTCAAGAGGGAAATCACAGTCTTTTCAACAAATTGTGCTGGGAAAACTAGATACTCACATGTAAAGGAATGTAGCTGGACCCTTACCTAACATCAAATAAAAAAATTAACTCTAAATAGATCAAAGCCCTAAATGTAAGGGATAAAAATATAGAACTCTTAAAAGAAAACATAGGGCAAAAGCTTCATGACGTTGGATTTGGCAATGGTTTCTTGGACATGACACCAAAGGCATAGGCAACAAAAGAAAAAATAGACAAATTGGACTCCACGAAAATTGAAAAATTTTGTACATCAAAAGACAATATCTACAGAGTAGAAAGGCAACCCACAGAATGGGAGAAAATGTGCAAATCATATATTTGGTAAGGGATTAATATCCAGAATATAGAGAGAACTCCTAAAACTCAACAACAACAAAAAAAGACCCAGTTCAAAAATGAGCAAAGGACTTGAATAGATAATTCTCTAAAGATAATATACAAACAGCCAATAAGCACATGCAGAGATGTTAAACATCGTTAATGATTAGGGAAATGCAAATCAAAAATATAATGAGATACTACCTCATATCCATTAAGATAGCTACTATAAAAAAAAAAAACCAGAAAATAACAAGTGTTGGTGAGGATGTAGAGAAATTTGAACCCTTGTGCATTGTTGGCAAGAACATAAAATGGTACAGCCACTATGGAAAACAGTACGGTAGTTTCTCAAAAAGTAAAAATAGAATTGCCATATGACCCAGCAATTGTACTTCTGGGTATAGACCCAAAAGAATTGAAAGAAAGGTCTTGAAGAGATATTTGTACACTCATGTTCATGGCAGAATTATTCACAATGGCTAAAATGTGGAAGGAACTCAAGTGTCTATCAACTGATGAACAGATAAGCAAAATATGGTGTATACATACAATAAAATATTCAGCCTGAAGAAAGGAAGGAAATTCTGACATAGGCTACAACATGGTTGGACCTAGAGGATATTATGCTAAGGGAAATAAGCCAGTCACAAAAGGACAAGTACTGTGCGACCTCACTTACATGAGATCCTAGAGTAGTGAAAATCATAGCAACAGAAAGTAGAATGGTGGTTGGCATAGCCTGAGGAAGGGGGCAAAGGAGAATTACTGTGAATGAGTAGAAGATAAAATGGATTATGGAGATGGATGGTGGTGATGGGTGCATCACATTATGAATGTATTTAATACCACTGAACTGTATGCTTCAAAAAGCCTTTTACGTTATGTGCATTTTAGCACAATAAAAAAAAAATTGGTAAAAAAACCCCAGCATGACAAGTAAAGAGCGAGACACAAGAAAAGAAAAAACTTGATATTTCAGTATTTCTAATGATACTTTATTCCTGCCTTTCATCAGTGGCCCTGCATTTTCATTTTGCACTGGACTTTGAAAATTATGTGGCCAGCTCTGCAACGACAATTTCACTCAGGCATTAAAAAAATATATGATTGAACCAACTAAAATATAGTTGAAATAGCTGATAGAATTCTTCAAGAAGCACATGAAAACAGAAAGGATGTTACAAAGATATGATGCAGTTGGACTTGCCAGAGTCTTAAACCTGAATCACACAAGTATGGTGGGGCCTGGATAGCCTGTGTAGCCAACAACATATCTTAAACACTAGTCATTACACCGATGAAAATTATTTTAGATTAACTCACACCACATATTTTAGGCTAATTTTAAAACCCTCTGGTGTAGATTTTGAGAACAATATTTTGAAAACAACAACATCTGGAATGTAAATTTCTGATTAGGGCACTTTGAAAGCTAACCAACCAGCCCTAGAGTATAGATTAAAATTCACTTTCATGCACATGCGTTTAACCATTTACGTTGCTCTGACCAATGTAACGCCCAGGCTAATTCCTCTTGGGACCTCCAGAACCGCTTTCTTCCTGCCAAACAGGAACTGATTCTCTCCCATTAGCTTTTAAATATATTTAAGTCTGTCCCATCTTTTAAATAAAAAATAATCCCCCATCCCTATCTTCACCTCTCCTCACCATGCACACGCACACACATACACACACAAAAGCTGCCTTGAATCCAAGGTACCACTCTTATTACTACCAAACCATTTAACTTTTTCGTGCTTTCGTTTCCTTACCCATAAAACATGGACACTGATATTTACTCTTAGAGAATTTGATATACCTCCTCTCCCTTTCAGTTTAAATATTACTTCCCCTGGGAAGCCCTCTCTGACTTAGTCTTTTCTACTTCTCTTATAATCTTCAATCTCCCCTTTCATATGGTGTGTTACAACTTTCTCTCTAGTGCCTGAAGAATGGCTGCCTAATAAGTATTGATTGAATACATTTTATATTCATTTAGATATATCTATACGGTTTGCAGCTGAATCTGCTGCTATATAAAGGAAAACCTTCTTATACAGACTGCCAATAATCTTTTTAAAAGATCCATAACTTTCTTCTAGCAATTCACCTGTCTGAATGTTAAGTGCTTAGAAGGTTTAGAGATGCCTTCTGGCTAACTTTGAAAAGGACGTTTGCAATATTATATCTATATATCTTCTTCTCATTCGTATTCCACCCATCACTACCCCCTCTCAAAGAAATACATCAATTTGTTTTCTCTGGACGTCTATGATTGATAGCTACAGCAGGAGACTCTCTGAAGGTTTGGTCATAGCCGCTAGAGTGTCATTCAACCAGGACTGATGAAAGCAAGACTGAATATCACTGTTTATTGAGTTTAATTGTCCTGCAAAACCTTCAGATGTTCCCTATGGAAAGATCCAATTTCAGGAGTTGAAAGTTCTTTCAGAAGCATTTTATTTCTTTTTAAATAAGAATTCACTCATGTTAGCAAAATTGCCACACACACGCATACACCCCCCACATCCCACAGTTTTTTGAGATATTTTTGTCCCTACCTTTTTATTTTACAGATGAGGAAACTGAGGCTTAGAAGAAGAATTAACCCAAAGTCTAGAAGCTAGTGAGAAGGACCAGCTTCCAGAGGTCAAGCCCTGGGCCCTTCCACCTCAGTAAGATGCTTCCACAGAGGAGTAAGTATTCAATTCATATATGACGTTAATTGAGACTGAAGAATGGCAATCAGCTCAGTAATCTGAATTTCCTTTGGGCTTTCCTACTACTAGAAATTTTGCCCCTCAAGCTGTAGAATTATCTGTAAAAGGGCAGGGGAGTTGAAATACAAACTCAGTGCAACCCTATTTTTAGACACAGACTTGATTATTAACTCTCCTTGAAATAACTGAAATATAAGATGGAACTTTATCAATTTGGAGTGCTAAAAAGAATTTGTATTTTGGAGTTTACCTGGAAGTATCACATATTCTTCATAGTCAAAGGCCAGGATTTTTTTTTTTTTTTATATCCTTCATGCCTAAAATGGTGCCTGGCACTTAGTAGGAGCTCAGTGCACGATAACAGACGGAGGGAGACCTGCTGGCCCACCGTAACCCGTGTGCGCTCACTCTGGCAAACCCCTCTCTCAATGAGAGGCAGTGTGGATAGCTGTTGAGAGTGTGGACTCTGAAACCAAGTTGCCCAGCTTGAAAGTCCGGGCCTGACACTTTTCATGCACGTGATCTTGGGCAAGTTACTTACTTTTTTGCATGTCTGTAAAATGGTTATAAAAACAATATCTACATTATAGAGTTATATCTTTGTGAGGAGTAAATGACTTATATGTGCTTGGAACAGTGCCTGGAACTTAATGAGCACAGAATTTGTTTGCATTGATTATAAACATGTGTCCTAGGGCCATGATTGTGAATGTCAGTCCTGGTTTAACACATATTACACGTAAAGAGTTAAGCGAGTTTATGAGATACCATGTATACATTTATACAGATGCACAAATTTGAGGTTCATCATCGTAAGGAAATTTTGTGAAATTATTTTGTGGTTATCTGTCCTTTTTAAAATTGCTTCCCTCTGATCCTACAAAAGAAAACTGATCAGTAGACGTTTATAGTTAGGTTCTCGTAATCCATTGTAACATTTAGCTAATCAAGCCAAAATAAGCATTGTTAAAGCCATGCTCCTTGTGGGTTTTATGATTTGTTTAGGTTGTGCATATACAATATGCAATGATTGCTATAGTTAGGGAGAGATTGCCTGACCCAGACATCTCTCTAAATAACACGAGGAGAGGATCTTCACTCGAATGAGAAACATTGATTACAGCTGACTGAACTCTCACTATGGAATATACAGTAACAAGCATAAGTTATGAATACCTGTTAGGTGCCCAATATACACATTTCAAAAGTGAACAGAATGGTATAGAAAAAACTGGTGAAAATCCTTACCCTGCAGTATGGATTTTTCTTGACTTGTCTAAATTTTTCTTCTTTTCTTTTGTTTGTCCCCCATTGGCCTTGTCCTATATCGGTACATTCTGGAACATTACTTCCTAGTATCAGGGTCTTTATTTCCATTTGTGGAAAATTCTTAGTTCATATCTGTGTAATTTCTCAAACAGTCCTTTATGTGTGGAGTTATTGCCACCTAAGCTTCTGGAGGCAGTTCGTGCAATAAGCTGGGTCCCCGGGCCTGCTCCAGGCTGCCACACTTTTCACCACCCTGAGCCCAGTGTGTGCTGGGCTTGCCAAAAAGGCAATATCTTGGTCTTTTGCAGGAAAGAGTAACTTCCAAGTTGAGATATAAGCTGAAAACTAATTGCAGGCCACCTTTAGAAAGAAGCACGGGTGTCAGGAGGCACTTTATGTGACTCTCACACACTGCTTTGACTACCCCCATTTAAGAGTATAAAGTGTTTAACTATCTTATGGTGAATAACAATGTGCTGCTCTAGAGTTACTCGCTACTTGGAAGAGAGCATTTTCTCCTAAAAGAGGAGCATTTCCCTCCTGATGGTGTCAGTGGATACACTATATTCTTAGAGTTTGACTTTTTTACCCTTTGGAAATTCAATTATAGGTTATAACCTATAATAAATTTAAAAAATGCTGAATCATTCAATACTATGCTGAGATTTTCACCATTTCTATCAATAAGCAAGAAAAACATCTAAGAGGGAAATTAAGAAAAAGTAAAATTATGCCCATGGACAAAAATGAAGTCAGACAAAGTCAAGCATTCAGGGAACAGTGTACACATAAAATCTCAAACAATCCACTAAAACTGGTATATTTTTCTTTCACAGTGAAAAAACAATGTGTAGATAAAATAATGTAACCCTTTGATATTGAGTTAAACTGAATAGGATGCATTTTTACAGAGGTAATTTACCTCATCACAATTTTTCCATTGGAAGGATTTTTTTTACCCTTTATTCTTTACGTGAAGGATAAGTTCCTTCAAATCCTTAATCAAGTGCCATAATTCATTTCATCCACATAGTGTAACATATGCCATCAAAATATAATGTATCATAGATCATGCTACTGACAGAGCTCCATAAACCAAAGCGCCAGTAAAAATAAATTGCGTTGTCTTCTATTTTGCCTTGAAAGTGAATATGAATACTCATAGAAAAGAAACACCAAAAGGAAACCACAATTTGTAGATAAAATGTCATTAAAGACTTTAATTAACATATGTGCCTTTAATTAACATATATGCACTTCATGTGATAATAGAGTCCATCAAAGTTATTTTTATTCGCCTTTAAAGATTTACATGTGATTGACTTATGATTATTACACGTTTCTGTTCTGCAACAGTATTCTTAACTGTCTTGCTTCTGTACTGAAGGTAGTCAAAGGAGTATAAAGTAGTACAATCGCACCCCAGGCACATCCATACACTGTTGCAAAATTAACCTTCTTCCAAAAGCCAGCTCTAATCACACCACTGCCTTGCTCAAAAATCTTAGTGATTTTCCGCTTACCTAAACAATCAAGTCTCACTCTGCAGTTGTTCTCTCTCACCTTACGCTCCAGCCAAACTTTGTTATTCTCTTAACATCCCCTTCTATGCCATTGTCCACACTGCTCCTCCTGTCAACAAGTTCTTTCCCATCTTTATGTCAGGGTGGGGAAAAATCCCCTTTCTACTCTTCTTGCGTTGTTATCACTGGTGTAATAGTAAAATTGGCACAAGAGCAGATTAAGAGGAGAAACACCCAGTTTAATACTTATGTGTTAGAGATCAAAGAGAAATGATGCTTGGAGAATGAACAAAGCAGGCAGTATATATATCTTTGATACAAAGGAACAATAAATTTGTGAAGAATTGACAGGACAGAGAAACAGATTTGAGGTATGTAATTAGTGAAGAATTTCAGCAAAGTTGAGGCTTGAGGTTGTAAATTAGCAAAGTTTGTTTACTATATAGGCTTCTCAGCCGGAATCCCCTAGCTCTGGTGGTAAGCATGCAGGGGGAGCACCTTCCACAGGTGAGACGTATTTCCTGATTTCAGGTGGAGCAGAGCCAGGAGGGTCAGAAAGCCCTTTTTGCTTCTTAAGTAACTTTAATCCAAAATAATCAGTATGCTATTGTGGGATATTTTAGGGTGGCTTGCCCTGAGCCCCAACATTTACACGCCCAAATATTAGATAACCTTTTCCAAACCATTTTTTCCATGTTCAAACCTTAGATAACTTTTAGGGCTCAATCAAATGCCAACTTTGCTATGAATCCTTCTCTCTACACAAAATTCTTCTTCCAAATCCCTGCCCATGATAAATACTTTCTGTTCTAAATTATCACTATTTTCATATTTTCCTTAACTCTTTTACAAAACCATAAACTCTGTGAAAGCAGGATCTATAAGAGATTAATTTCAGAATGGCTTAGAATGCATTTGATGGAATAGTTGCTGACTGAAATTGCACTGTATATCTTTGGGATTAAAAGAAGGAATTGATTCTATTTGAGTGATTCTCTCCCTTCATGCTTACTCGGATCTGATGCTCTTAAGAGATGAGGAATGGGACAAAGCAGCTCCCCCCTCGGGTTTCTTTTGTATAAAAAATGGCCCAGCTTTCTGCCTTTGACCCAACAATCACTTGACTATTTGACGACTTACCCACATTTCAAAGTTTGAACTGGTCACTTAAACCTCGGAAAAAAGTGAGTCTAAGCAAAGCAAAAATGTCAAATAATTGTCGGTTAGAAACAATGAGAAAATATTCCTTAAGTCGAAGGGAAATATAAAATGGAAATGGAGGCTATCCACTTAAGTCCCCAATATGTAAACACATAGTTAAAACATAAGCCTGCAGAGTTAAACAAATTCTCACAATTCCCATGAAACAGCCCTGTCTTTCTCAATGAGAAAATAATATAGACACATTTTAAAATATTGCAAATGTAGAAAATTGAAGACCTGATAATTTAGTTCAGCCAGTAAAATTCATAGCAGAATAAAACTGGAAACAGTAATTATACAGTTTCACATTTGCGAGGGAGGTCACCTTTTAGAGTTCAGAATTAAGGTAAATCCCAGACTCACTAAGCAGACATATATTTTTTTCTAATTTCCAAAACCATTTGTCAACCTGTTTCATATATCAGCTGCAATAAATTCCAACACAGAAAAATCACACTTAGATTGGGAGCAAAGTGAGATTAACCTGGTAGGTGATATGTTGTTTTCAAGTACTCACCTCCAACATCAGATTAAAAAAAATGACTTTTATTACCTTGACTTTGATGAAAACAAAATTTGTTCTGGGGAGATTTCCCTCCCTTTCAATCTTTTTGGAGGAAATTTTCAATTATTTTAGGCCAGCGGAATAACAAAATCCCAAAAGTTCTACTATCCAACTCTCCCCAGAGCACTGTTAAATTAATATGTGGAAGCCTAGAAAATTTAAGGGTTCTGTCTTCGAATTGAATGACTATGAGATTTGAGTCCTCTCTGGCACATTAAATGCCCAAGGATATCTGTTTGACTCTCATTTTAATAGTAACATTCACTTGATCTAAAATCCTAAACACATGCCCTATATAACATACAACCTCTTGGGAAGAACTTTTAGTAAATTTCACTCATGAAAGTGGTAATAATATGTTCTAAATTTTCAAAGCTTAGAGATTCATATTTTATTCTTTCTTTGTACTTGGGCCTACATAACATTTTAGTATCAATCCAACCAAACATTGCCTGTGACTCTGTCTTGCCATCTTATCACATATGGCTTGTATTCTTCTGTTAATGTTTCCATTAATCTATCCACTCTGTACATAATCTCCCATTGGTTCTGAACTCACTTCAGCTTGGTTCCCATCTTCCACCACTCAAATGTAGTTCCTCCCTCAAGGGTCACTGGTGAGGTCCTAAATCCAAAACTCTCTTCTTATTCATTCTTTTTGGCCTCTCTGCAACACTTGGAACGGTTGGCCACCTTATATTTCTTGAAATTCTCTCTTCTTCTATGAATCTGATTACTGCTATTTAGCTTCCTTGATTCTTCTCCAATATATCTGATCATTCTTTCTCATTTCACTTTACTGGACCTACAGCTCGCTAAATGTTGACATTTCTCTGGGTTTCATTCTTGGTACTTTTCCTTTTATACTTATTTCCTTGAGGGACATTAAAGAAAAAACAGTTAAAGGAGTAGTTAAAGGAGTAAAAATAGATTTTATTAAAGAACTATTGCAATAGAGGAAAAGAGACTTCAGTGTATAACTGGACTCAATTCAGAATACCACATGGACAGGTAGGGATTTATAGCCAAGAAGCAGAATGAGGGTCAGTGGATGGAAAATTACTATGCAGAAACATCAGAGGTAAGAGGAGATCTGGCTAAACATATTTAACAGGATTCTTGCCGAAGGTAGGTGCAGGTGATCAGATATTAAGGATGGAGGAAGAAGAATTTGACCAGATATCAAGGGTGATCAGATATCAAGGGAAGGGATTCTTTCTAAACTGATTTAACAGGATTCTTGCTAAGACTAGGCAATGCAGACCCAACAAGAGTGGTCAGTGAAGCCCAAGGTCGAAGTCCAGAGGGCTTGGAGGAGCCTGACTGCAGTTTAGTCAAGGAGAGAGTATTTGTCAGTGATCCCCTTCCCAGCGATGAATGTAAGGCTGACCTTCCTACGAGATACTGATTCCTATTTTCAAACGCATCCTGAATATGTCCACTGAGATGCTCTGCAGATCTCTCAAAACAAATATGTCCCAAACTAAACTAATGTCCTCTTCTCTTACAAATTCACTTTTCCTCATGAAACAGCACCAATTTTATTCATGGTCTCCACCTTCTCTCCAACCTGAAGACCTCCGATTGTGTTTTACACTCACTTTCCTTCCCACTCCTCAGCCCGAGCTAATCTGTCAAAAAGTCTCATGGATTTACTTCCACAGTGTTCCTCAGATGATTCCTTCTTTGCTGCTTCCAGTCCTTGATCAGATCATCATTTTTCATCTGGCACCCAAATTACTCTCATGTTTCCCTACGTGCAATTCTTCCCCATTCCACCTTTTAAACTGCTGCCAAGATCCTCATTAAAAATGCACGGTTAATGACAATTATTTCTTTCTATAGATTCTTCGTTACTTTCTGCAGCCTGGAAAGCAAAACTGGGAAAAAGACAAAGGGACAGTGGTGAGCTGGAGCTGACTCCTAGCAGCTCTCAAGAGCCAATGGTGTGCATTTCTTTCCAACTCTGAATTCAGTGACTCTCCCATAGCTTTAAATTGACGATGATAACAGTATCTACAATCACAAAAATCACTAAATGCTGCAAATCAGGGATTTTTAAAAAGATATCTTTATTAAATAGGTACCAGCATACTACGCCAGAGGAAACATGTTTAAGTGCCTATTCCAATAAGATGGTGTTATTTGCTGTAACTCAGTAGTCTTCAAAGTTTTTGCTCATATATCTGCTGAAATAACTTTGAAAATGTATGTATCCATGTATTTTTAAGCTGACATCTGTGTGAGATTATATTATTGTTCAAAAATATTCACTTCTCCTCTTGGGAACAGTCGAGCATTAACATCAGCTTTGTGATCTGCTTTGGCCAATGAAACATGAGAAAAGGTAACGGTCACTTCTGAACAGAAACGTTGAGTCAACTCTAAGGGAAAGCAGCATTCTGTTCCCTCTGGTAACAATCTAGATAAAGATTGTTCCATCATACTGGATCCCAGAGTGAATTTTGTTCTGATGTGTTACATTTTTATTTTTGAAAGTCTTTTATTGATTACCTTCTTGTATACCCCTGAAAAAATGTATATATAGACTGTATAAATGTATAGAAAAAGTATATTTATATATTTTATGTATATGAGAACATATGTAATTCTATATATAAATGTATATAAAATGTATCTATATTTATATATTTTATGTATATGAGAACATATGTAATTCTATATATAAATGTATATAAAATGTATCTATATTTATATATTTTATGTATATGAGAACATATGTAATTCTATATATAAATGTATATAAAATGTATCTATATTTATATATTTTATGTATATGAGAACATACTAAACGTATATATAAATGTATATAAAATATATTCATATTTATATTCTTTTATATGAGAACATAATTGTTTATATACATATATTTACACACACTACATACATATGCCTATATATATATATATATATTTGTATGCAATCTGTTCCAAATCTAATTTAAACTTAATATCTTCTTAGATTCATATGTCCTTTTTAATTCATGCACCTGTACTCTAACAACACCCCCCAAAATACTTAGATTCTGGAGCTTCCATGTCTAGGCTGAGACACCACCCCACCTAGAATGTCCTTTTCTCTTATATCCCTTTTCCCACACCAACCCTACCTCCTTGCAACGGCCCTGCAAAGCCAAGTTCAACCCTCATCACCTCTATGAAGTTCTCCTGGATGTCCTTTACTTTAAACAAAAATTATTTTAGCTTGATTTATATGTATCTGCCTCCCTTGCTAGATTGTGAAACATTTTAATGAAAATATTGAGCCTTATTTTAATTTATTTATATTTATTTTATTTATATATACCATATTTTTGTATCCCCCATTGCCTAACATATTATATAGTACATGCTCTAAGTTTAATAAATCTTGAATGAATAAATGACTTTGGAAGAATTCGTTAGATTCTTATTTCACAGCAAATACAAAAGTAAATTCCAGATGGACTGAAGATTTGAATGTAAGGAGCAAATGTGTCTTTACACTTCCAAAGGGCCTTTCTAAGTAAAACTAGAAGCTCAGCAGTCATAAAGGAACTAGTGACAGATTTGACTAATTAAAACTAAAAACACGTATAGAAAAGAACACCCTCAACAAGTGAATAAACAAAGAGCAAACTGTGAGAATATATTTTTTCAACACAGATAATTTAAAAATCATTTATAATTCTAATATTCTTTAGTAGGAACTCTTTGTATATAAAAGAAGACAACCCAAAAGAAAAATAGTCAAAGCAATGGGTAATAAACAGAAGAAATAAAAATTTCAAAACCAAATATGTCAAGATGTTAAATTTTACTAATAAACAGCAAAAGCAAATTAAAGTGAAATCCATTATATTGGCAAAAATTGAAAATATCTATAGTATCCATTGCTGCTCAGGGTACTCACCTATAGTGTTGGTGGGAGTATATATTGACAGCACCATTTGTTGAAAAGACTATGTTTCCTCCATTATATTGTCTTTGCTCCTTCGTCAAAGATAAGTTAACTACGTTTGTGTGCGCTTATTTCTGCCCAGGTGTTTTTACTCCTTTAAAACTTCCTTGCAGGATGGCAAAATATACAAAAATCTCTTAAAACTCAGCAATAAGAAGAGAAACAACCCATTGAATAATGGGCAAAAATTTTAAAAGACACCTCACCAGAGAAGATATACAGATAGCAAATAAGCATATGAAAAGATGCTCCATGTTGTATGTCATCATGCAAATGCAAATTAGAACAATGAGATACCACTACACACGTATTAGAATTTGGCCGAAATCCAAATCCAAATGCTGGCAAGGCTATGGGGCAACAGAAGCTTTCATTCATTGCTGCTGGGAATGCAAAATGGTAAAGCCAATTTAGAACACAGTTTGGTGGTTTCTCACAAAACTGAACATACTCTTACCATACCATCCAGCAACCATGCTCCTTGGTATATACCCAAAGGAGTTAAAAACTTATGCTATAAAAAAAACCTGCTCAAAGATGTTTAGAGCAGCTTTACTCATAATTTGCAAAACTTAGAAGTGACCAAGATGTCCTTCAGTAGGTGCGTGGATAAATAAACTGTGGTACATCCACACAATGGAATATTATTCAGCACTAGAAAGAAATAAGCTGTGAAAAGACATGGAGTAACATTAAATGCATATTACTAAGTGAAAGAAGCCAATCTGAAAAAAAAAAAAAGATATACACTGTGTGATTCTAACTATTTAATATTCTGGGAAATGCAAAAGTATGGAGATGATAAAAAGATAGTGGTTGCCAGCAGTTAGGGGTTAAGATGAATGAATAGGCAGGACATACAGGAGTTTTAGGACAGTGAAACTACTGTGCATAATACTATAATGGTGAATAGATGTCAGCATTTATCCAGACTCATAGAATACACAACACCAAGAATGAACCCTAATGCAAACTCGGTCTTTGGGTGATCATGTTGGGTCAATGCAGGTTCATAGATTGCAATGAGTGCTCCCCTCTGGTGGGGGATGTTGATAACAAGAGAGGCTGTGCATGTGTGAGGGCAGGGAGCGTATGGGAACTCTGTACTGTCTGCTCAATTTTGCTGTGAACCTAAACCTACTCTTTTTAAAAAATGAAGTATGTTTTTTAAAAAGCATATTAAAAACCAAAAAACACTTGGGCCAATCTTTTACCTATCCTCATCTGTTATCCTGGCCTTAACTGAAACCTGATTCTACTCTGAGGACTTCCCCTGGATGCCTTTCAGGAAGAAGCTAGGTTTTTCTCACACCCTGTGAACACTGGATTTGGAGCAAAGATACTTACTTTCCTTATTCTCTATTGCTGCTTCCAGAACTTTACTCTCTCCTGGCAAAAGGCCTCTCTCTTACTGATCACACATTCAGACACATCATCCTGTTCTCCTCATTTCTGTCATCTCTGGAACTCCTTACTTGCTGAAAGTGATGCTGTCTAACTCCCAGTGACTCCTATAGCCCAACTCCTGCCGTCACTACCGATGACTGTACCAACAATGTGGATATCCACTCCACCACCTCACCCACCTTCTGTGCTACTTCTGATAGAACTAGAGACCTGTTCTGCCTCCTTTTGAAGACTTGCTCATCCGTAGGTGCTCAAGATACTGACAGCATTCTCTATCACCAGCTCAAGGATTTGTCCCTCTAGTTCTCACCTCTATCTTCAGGACATTCAATCTGTTTCTCACTGTTGGGTTGTTAATATCATCATAAAAATATCTTCCTTGATCCTGCATTTCCTTCCAGTAAATGGAGTAATCTTATTTCTCCTTTCTCTCTCAGTTTTGACTTAAAAAATAAATAAATAAAACTGTGCTTTGGTCATTCCCTTCTGTAAAAGGCTCTTATGACTAACCTTGATACTTTGCATAAAATCCAGTCTCCTAACAATGGCTTAAAACACTAGAATTGATCTGTCTACCACCCATCTCCCTAAGTCCCCCTTCCTTTAACCCTCTGCATACAGGCCACGCTGGTATTCTTTCATTTTTCTGACATGCCAGGCTTTTTCCTGCCTTAGGTTCTTAGCACATGCTCTGACTCTCTGATTGAACCTTCTTCCCTGGTTCTCCCCATGGCTAAAATATTCCATCCTCCAGGGCTCAAGTCAAAAGCTTCCTTAGAGCTTCCCTGTCACCTTACCAGTCGCATTTATCTCCTTCCACTCATTCTCCATTATTGCACTCTGCTCAGTGCTTATTGTGATTTTTAATTATAGATTAATTTGTTTATTTAATATTTTTGTCTATTTATCTCTTTAGACAGTGCATCCTTTGGCACATGCATATAGCTATGAATAACAACAACCAAAAATCTTACTAACAATGGCCTAAATATAAATTCTTTCATTTGGGTTGTAAGTTTGAGGGTAGGTTCAATGGATCACAATGTCGTGACAAAGGTCTCTGCGGATTTCTTGACCTTGCCTGTATAGTCCCAAGAAAGCTGCAATAGCACCAGCCTTCATATTTGCATTCCAGTCAGAAGGAAAAGGAGTGAAGAAAAGCAAAAAGCAGCAGTATCCTAGAAATTCCTAGAAAATTCTAGAAGATCACTAATGTTTCATTGGTTAGAATTCTGGCACACGGACACCTTTGCTAGAAGAAATTCTGGTAAGATGAGTTGTCACATGTTCTAGCCTCTATAATTTGTAAAGACTGAAAGTAATTCAGACTGAGTGAACTACTCAATACCTTTGCCACTCTTTCTTCTCCATCATATATGTTATATGGAATGCATTCACTCCTTTCTCCAAAGAAGATATCTCAAAATTACATCTAGATATTCATTCATTCACTTAAAAAATATTTATTGAAAACTTATGTAATACCAGGAATCACTCTACAGTTTTGGAACACATCAGTAAGCAATCGATGATCTCTGTCTCCATGCAGCCTTTATTTAAACCGCTCACACTTAAAATCTAAGATCTCTGGCTCATGTTCAGTCCTCTCCTTTCCAGTGAATTATGCAGCTTCTTATGGTTTCTTATAAACTAAAAGACATGTTACTTTCCCTCAGCATACTGATAGACTATATGCAGACGCAAAGGTATAGCTCCAATAAGCATGCCCCTTTAGTGAAAGTGTATGGCTAGCTTTCACTTGTTATTGAGCTGTTTGATACTATTATAATTTCTGATCCTTTGAACACAACTTATTCATTTTTTCTCTCTGGAAGCTGTTAAGATACTCTCTTTGTTTTCAAAGTTCTGAAATGTCATGCTAAATGAGCTACCTCATGCTTTTTTTCATCCATTGTGCTTGGCCGATCACAGAAATTTTCTATCTAGTTGCAAGGATTCTATTCTTTAGTTATAAACATATTTCAGGAATTTTTTGTATAATTTTTCCCCTCTGCTTTCTATTTCTAGAACTATTACCAATCAGATATAAGACAATGGATAGAATCTTTAAATTTATTCTCTTATTTTTCCTCTTTTTGTTGCTGTTCTGTATAGTATTCTATTACATTTAATTTCTAACATCAGATTTTTAATTTCCAAATGATTTTTTAGAATTTTGAAATGCTCTGCATTATAACTTTCTATTCTTCTTTCATGTATGCAATATTAATTGCAATTTTTTTATATCTACTATGTGCGTTGCCTCTGTTCCTATGAATTTTTTTGTTGGTTTGTTTTGCTGCCATTTTTGTTAGAGAAAATCTCCAACTTCTGTTGACCTGTGGCTGACAGCCCACATTAAGAGATTCACAATAAGTTAATTGGGTATTAGAAGCCAAAGAAAAGATTGATAAATTGGACTTCACCAAAATTAAAACTTTCGTGCTTCAGGAAAGTGAAAAGACAATACACAGATTGAGAGAAAATATTTGCAAATCATATATCCAATAAGGGTCTATTCTAGAATACATAAAGAATTATTACAACTGAGCAGCTGAAAGAAAAATAGCCTCTCCCCCTTTTGTTTTTTTGAAGATTAGCCCTGAGCTAACATCTGTGCCCATCTTCCTCTATTTTATATGTGGGATGCCTGCCACAGCATGGCTTGATAAGCTGTGTGTAGGTCTGCGATAGGGATCCGAATCCGCGAACCCTGGGTGGCCAAAGCAGAGTGCGTGAACTTAACTGCTACGCCACTGGGCCAGCCCCCACAAAATAACCCAAATTTAAAAGTGGGAAAAGGATAAGAATATCTTCAAAGAATATACACAAGTATCCAAGAAGCACATGAAAAGGTGCTCAACATTCTCAGCCATTGGAAAAATGACCATGAAAAACTATGAGATAGCACTTAATACTCGTTAGGATGTCCACGATACAAAAGATGGACAATAACAAGAGTTAGTTAAGTTGTGGAGAAATTGGAATCTTCAAATATGGCTGATAGAAATGTGAAATGGTGTAGCCATTTGGATGATTTCACACAATAACTCATATATAATTGTTAGTTGTAGCATTATTCATAATAACCAAAAAGTGGAAACAACCTAAATGTCTATCAAATGATGAATGGATAAACAAAACGTGTTACATACATAAAATAGAATTTTATTTAATCACAAAAAAAAATGAAGCACAGATACATCTTACACAGTGGATGAACCTTGGAAACATTATGATAGTTGAAAGAAGCCAGACACAAAAGGCCATATACTGTATGATTCCATTTACATGAAATGGGCAGAATAGGCATATCTATACAGACAGAAAGCAGGTTAATGTTTGCCAGGGGCTGGGAGTTAAGGGGGAATGGGGAGTGACTGCTAATGAGTACACGGTTCCCCTTTGGGGTGATGAAAATATTTGAAATTAGATAGTGGTAGTTGTACAACATTTTATACATACATATATATATATGTATACTAAAGACTACCGAACCGTACACTGTAAAAGGGTGAATTATATTACAGTAAAAAAGTTAATTGAAAATTCTATGAGAATAGGCAGGAATTTGACAAGTGGTAACTGTTGGGCTTCACTGCAGGATAATGAGGTGAAGAGGATGGGCAATTTTAATTTGGCTCCCAACAAATATCCTTGGGTCTTTATTTTGGGTTTAGTCTATTTCCTAAGAAAATAGTCCATTTTCTCAGAAGTAGATTTATAATCCCCCAGAATTCTCGGGCTAGTAGGGAAAGGAGACTGGAGTCTTCAGTACATATTTAACACTTAGACTTGTACTCCACTGACCTGCCTCAGCATGATACCTCATAGTCCGGCTGTGCTTGGAGTCCCCGAATCTGGAGTCTTTCTGATTCAGCCTGTCAGGAGATGAACCTAGCTTCTGAAAGAAATATGAAGAGACAGTTGCCTGGAAGCTGAAAGCTGAGAAAAGGATCTGGAGGTATAAGTTTCATGTTATAAATATGTTTAACTCACTTACTCTTCTACTTGTTAGGGTTATGGGACAGGAATCAGCTTGTCTCTACACTTTCCCACCTGCTGATGAGGATTTGAGCATTCTCTGGTCTGCCAAGTCAGTTACCACGATTCTCAGCTTACAAATTGGTGCTGCTATTATCTCCTCACTCTTTCCCTTTGGATTTGTGAATTGATGGCTTTTTTTAAAATCCCTTTACTGTCTGAGGAAGGCAGAATAATGGTCCCCCAAAGAAATTTATAGCCTAATTCTCAGAATCTGTGAATACATTAGGTTATATGGCAAAGGAAATTAAGCTTATAAATCAGCTGAATTTAAAATAAGGAGGTTATCATGGATTATCTGGGTCGGCTCAATGTAATCACAAGCATCCTTAAAAGTGGAAGAGGGAGACAGACGAGTCAGAGGGAACTATGCAGGAATGGGTAGAGATGCAATGTTACCTGTTTTGAAGATACAGTCAGGGGGCCATGAGTCAAGGAATGGGTGTCCTCTAGACCCTCTAGAAGCTGGAAAGTACAAGAAAATGGATTCTCCCCTAGAACCTTCAGGAAAAAATATATCTGTGTTGTTTAAATCACTAAATTTGTGGTAATTTATTCCAACAGCAACGGAAAACTAATAGATTGTCATTAAATTTAGTTTAGGAAGGTATAGTGTTTAACCTTCCATGTTTACCCAGAAATCTCTCCCTTTATGTTTCACATGCTGAAATTGATTTATCATACTCTAAATCTTCTCTTTGGCTTGCAATTTCTTGCAGACTATCTTTTCTATCATTTTGATTTCTTAACCGGTTAATATGGAATCATAAGATTCACCTTGTGTGACCAATGCAGACTAACCTCTGGTTTCAGTTCTATTCGGTTGGTTTCTGTGCCATAGCATTCATTAAATATTTTCAATATTACACCTGGTTATTAAAACACAGCCACCTTTCTTCTACTGCAGAATTTAACTTAGAATACTCTTTAGTCAAAGAATGTTTTTCTTTTCTACTCAGTCAACATCCTGGATCTCCCTACTCCATCCCTCCTCTGCATAAGGCATACACTAGATTTTACAGCCATTCAAGTCTACAGTGTGAATTCCTGGGATGTCCTTTGTCAAAGATTAGGGAAACCAGCTAACACTTTTCTCGCTGACTGTAAACTTCTCTGAAGATCATAGCAGATATTTCATAAGATTGGCATCTCTAAATTTGGAATGTTATTAGCACTCTTTCAGCAATTTTACAGCAGGATTCTCCTTTTAAAAATGATTTTAATTTTGCTTCTATCCTACCCCTACACTGAAATGTTGATAGCCTAGAATAAGTATGATCTTTTAGCATGCCATATTTCTGGTATTATGAATTTGTTCTTAAGTAGGTAATTTGAAGCCTCCAAAAGAAATCAGAAACAATCAGATACCTAGATTCTAAGCCTTCTGACTTCCGAAGCTGAACCAAGACAAGGTCATCTTCGCCAGCTGCCTCTGGACCAAGAAAAACAAATAGTTCAAGGACTAGATCATAAATCTGTAGTGTTCGCATCTAATCCAAGCTCTGAAGTTGCATCTTCAAACTCGATTCCACCTTGTACCTTAGCTGAGCTACGGCTAGACTTGAGCTTTTAATAAATCATTCTTGAATTAGTCACAACACAATACAGAAATTCTCCCTTCTGCCTTTGTGCTTTACAAATCCTTGAATTTTATTTTGAAATATTCTTTTGTTCTCTAAGGCCACATAATTTAATCATAATACAAGTTATTTTGGAACTTAAGAAACACAATTATCTTGATGCTAGAGCAACTTTTGGAAAAGAAACCATTCTTAATATAAAATCCATTAACTCAAATCATGCTAATCCACCACATTGAATAAAATCCTACAAATAAAGACACTTTTCAAATTTACTTACATGTAGAGTGAAGAGGATATCTCAAAATTATAGCTGGGGTATTTAGATTTTTATAGGAAAATTCAAGGAGGCCCACAGATTCCTGACAAGCATATTAAAATTTCTGAGAATTTTCAAAGCTGATTTCTTAAGTCTGAGATGAGTGGGTTGGCTTTAAACAGTGTCTTTTTTCTTTAAGTTCTTTACTCACTGAGACCAGTGCTGATTAGCAGGTTGGAACAGCAAGTCTCTTTCAACCCTGACTATGACATACACACGGTGACCACTCTGCACTCCTATTCTAGAACCTCATCTGGAGCTTTCTAAAATACACATTTCTAAATGTATTGAGTCCAAGTTTCATCGAGAGGAATTCAGGCATCTGTCCTTACAAAAGCTTTCTTGTGATTCTGATGCATAGTAGGGGAAAACCACTCCCCTTACAGTGGAGACACCAAGCTGGAGGACGAGAAGGATAAAGAAACTGATGCAAGCTTGTTGAGAGCGTAGTGTGATCTGGGTATTATACTGTGCATGTTCTATTTCTCAATTAGGACTTTGTTATAATAGAACAAGTGATAAGACTTGTGTTTTTCTTAAGTCTTAAAATATTAAATCACCTGCTCTTTAAATGCAAAGAGTTTACTTTGTCCAGGCTTTTTGAAATTTACTTTTGAATTCAGTTTGGATCTTGGATTATTTTGACTGTACTTTGTTTTCCTAATCATGTTTCTCAATTTTATTGAGATATCTCTGAGTGGATAGAATTTTATTAATGAGTGCTTATGAGTGCATTGTTGAAGGTGAAGTTGAGAGCTTTTACTTTACCAAATGCAAGTTATATATCTAATGATTAAGTGCTCAAATTTAAAGTCAGTATCTTTACCCTGAATCCTGGGAGTAGCTATGTGAACCCAGGGAAGTAACTTGACTTTTCTAAGCCTCAGTTTCTCCTTCTATAAAAAGGGGATGTCTTACTTGGAGTTTACCCAGAAGCTGCCTTTGAAAAAGGAATTTGAGTGTAAGTACTTTAGTTAAAAAGTAGAGAAAAGACAGTAGAAATGATTAAAACTGAAACAGGGAGGGGAAGGTAGCCAACACAATGTGTGTTTTGGGGTAGCTGACATGTGAGCCTTGTGGCTGAAGCCCACTGGGGAAATTTCTGGAGTCAGTGCAATTCCCCAACAGAGGAGGGTTAGAGGTAGGAGTGGGGGCATGATAACAACTCTTGTCAGTCTTTGGAAGCAAGCTGCTCCAAGGGGACTTAATTCTCTGCTAGTCTATTAGCCAACCACGTAAGCTACCACCACAGGCTTCAGCAGCCAGAGAAAGCCCCAGGGTAAAGGTTGAAGAAATGCAGGAGCTAGAGATTGGAAATCAGACAGTGTGCTCTGAAGTGGTAAGGGGAAAGAAATATGGGTGAGACACCAACAGCCCTTATTCAACAGGATTATTGGGAAAATTGAATGAACCAATGCATATCAAACACTTAAAACACACTGAATACTCAATATGTTTGTCCCTCAACCTCAGACCACTTATAAAGCTTCATACACTCATTTTCTTAAATATCTAGTGGCCTCTTTCTTATAATCACTTACTTTAACAAATATTTCCTTGTAACAATCCAAAAAATGAATAACTATTTAAAATATGATCTTCAATAATTAAACAGTAAAACCATTTCTATTATTATAATCTATTCCTGACGGTAAAATAAAGTGACAATATAGTCAGGAAAATTACTATATTTTTCCTCTTTTGTGTACTTTCCAAGATTTGGCTGTTTAAGAAAATAAAAAATAAAAAATACTGTCTTCTTGCTACTGTCATACAGCAAAGTCAATATAGCAGCAAAAGAATAAGCCATGTTCCAGTCTGCCTCATATATCAACAAAATTGCCTCCTGAGTTCAGACATGCTGCTATTCGAGATAGTTGATGATATATGGGCCTAAAGAATATATCTGGATTCCCAGATTATAGTTCAGTTTATGGCAAATCATAGTTTCATTTGTAAGGAGAATTAAATTGATACGAAAAGTATTGATAAGAAATACATTACAGCAAGAAACTATTTTAACTGTCCATCTTGGGCTATCAAGAGTTTCGAAAAACATTATTTGATCCATTATTGCTTGATAAACCTCTAAAAGCAAAGAATTATAGTCTTTCTTCCCAGTCCATTGATAAGTCACATAACTACCTGAAGAGAGAGAGTGTGGATTTTATGGCATGGCTATCTCCAATATTGGCAAGAGTCTTGCTTTACATACCCAAAATATGAAGGAAGTTTACCTGGTCCATATACAAGGTAAGTGAGGGTTTCAACAGAGCTGTAAGTTAAGAAAGCTTCTACCATCATTATCTGTTCCCTGGATCTAAGGACCAACAATGACTTTGAAAGCTTTTGGATCTCTGCTTCATCTTGCCCTAGGAGCAAGGTTTCCTAATGCACGTTGGTAAGGATCAAACTAAATTTCTCCAGTCCTGGTGAGAAGTTCCTCTCTTTCTATTCCAATCTTCTTTGCCTCCTCACTAAGCTTTTTCAAAAGAAAATTGGCGATAGTGTTAGATATCTGTTTGGCATCAGTCCACATTTTCAGGAACAAGGAAGAACAGAATATATGGAGTTAAGTCTTTTGGTCTCTATGATTCTTGCTGGGAAGTCAAATAAATGCACCAAAGTGGAAGTAGGCAGGTGTCTGTCCCCAGTCATAGCCAAATCCATTAGTATTCTGGAAACAAATCAACATGAAGGCAATAGTTATTGGTATAAACTTTGGTTTAAAATGCTCGGTGGATCTTTGTAAAGCTGATAGATGTTATATTTAGAATCCTGAATCCTGAATGGGATTAAGGTGTTTAAGAAAGCCCAGGAAAGCGTTTGGAGAATTATCTTCTGTGTTTCTGAGATGAGCATAGGGAAAGAAAAAGTATTCTATTAACAAAAGTAATGCACAAATTTGATGATAATATGAGGAAAACACCTCGTGATTACACATCATTAGGCAGATGTTCTAAAGAAGATGTCGTTTTGCCATTTAAAACAGACACAAAGGTAAAAACCAATATGCAGTTTATTTTTTATGAAAATAACGACCCACTAAGATCAGATTTGAATACCCGAAGACAAATCTCTTAAGTACTTTAATTTAGCCTCTGGCTAATGCACCACGTATACGTGTCCTCATCCATATTTAATTCAGAGCCTCAGCTTCTTTCTCCTCATCTCATTTACTTGTATAATAAATACCTAGAGTGCTTCTCTGATGTATGACATATAAAAAACATCAGAAAACACAGTTATGCTCTTTAATCTGTAGATTTTTAAGTAGGAAAGTAACATAATCAAATCTGTTTCACAGCTATAACTCTCATGGCCATGTAGACTGTGGACGGTGGCGGGGAGTACAAGGGCGTGTGAAAGGGCTCCTGAAGTCCACACTCCTCCAATCTCAACTATGTCCTTCTGTGCACCCCACCATAGTATACAGAAAAATACTTTTCCTTCAAAGCACTTACCACTGCTTATAATTAGGTGTTTATATCTGTGATGCTATTGTTAATGGCCGCCTTCTCCACTCCATAAGATTTGTGAGGGAAATGTGTTGTTCCCCACTGTATCACCAGACCCGCCCACAATGCCTGGCTGATGGTAAAAGGTGAATAAATACTTCTTTTAAAGAATGAAGGAAAATAATTTTTAAAATTCCCCTTTGCACATGAAAGACATACTTCACTTCTTTCATCATGTTTGACTTTAGTTACTCTAAGCGTTTGTTAGCATCATTATTATTAATGCCATCCTGTATTGTAATTTTTCTGAGTTAACTAGAGCATGAAGCCTCTGAGAGAGTTTATTCATGTCCCGTTCATCTTTGCACTCCATCCCAGTTCAGGGCATAAAATAGTGTAGGTACACAATTTGCTGACTGAATGAGTCATTGAGACCCATTAGGAAATCCTCCAATAATTCAAGTGAGAGGTTATGATGACATGAACTAGGGTAATAAATTGTGTGAACTGAGATCAAATAGAAACAGGGATTCTGTAGAAGTAGAAACTTAGGACTGGACAGCTTATCAACTATTTACACATAGCAAATGAAAGAATTAAAGAAGAAAATTTAAAATGCAAAGACTGAAGTTTTGGCAGGAAGATGTTACATTTTGCTAGGTTGAACCATGTGAAATTCCTGTTTTTCTAAGGCAAAAGCAATTGTTATTGCCAATTTCACATGGCTCAACAGAAACATTTGGTTTTTATTATTTTGAGCTTGAAATAATGGTAGAATCTTCAACATTCACTCCGGATTCAAAGGGGAAATTCTCCCAGATTTTGGAAATATTTAGAATTGGGCTAGATGTATCAGTTTGGAAGTCATTTGAAAGGCAGTTATGAGAGTACGGGGGAAAAAAGAAAGGAATCAAGAGAAAAATCTTGAAGAATATATGTATGGATGGACACAAGTCATTTCTACATTTTTTCTGATTATAAACAGTGTCTTAAATTTACGTATATGTTTAAGTAAACTTTACTTTTTGCATGGGTCCCTTTTTTATCTACCATAAGTTCCTAGAAGAGGCATTCCTGGAATAAATAAAGCAAGAATTTAACATGTTTAAACATGCTCACAGATTTTGCTTCAGAAAAGTCATCCTAATTTTCACTCCTAAACACAGGTTTTCTCCACAAGAAATGACATAAGACTAATAGAAAATATGTAAACTATAGAAAGTCCATAAACTATTTCACTTCCTTCAAAAAAATATTCTTTAAAACAGTGGTTCTTAAACTTTTAGATCTCAGGACCTCTTTATATTTATAATAATTACTAAAAAATCACAAAGAACTTGTGTTTATACAGGTTATATTTATTTATACTTACCATATTAGAAATTAAAACTGAGAAATTTAAAAATATTTGTTACTTCATTTTAAAATATCAATACTTAATCTATTATATGTTAACATAAATAACATATTTCATGAAAAGTACATTCCAAGACAAAACTAAATTTAGTGAGAAGAGTGATATTGTTTTACATTTGGGGGAATTTTTATAATATCTAGCTTAATAGAAGGTAGATGGATCCTCATATCTATTTCTGCATCCAATCTGTTTTATTATGTTGTTTTATTTCAATATATGAAGAAAATGAAGCCTCACGAAGATATGTAATTTGGAGAGAGAAAAGTATTTCAAATAGCTTTTCCAAGTAACTGTGAATACCCTTCTGTGATACTACACTAAAATTTGATCAATGTTTCTTAAAGATTAGTTGCAGTATGGCATCTGAAACCATACAATGAATTTTTCACACTCTATGTTAAAATCCATTGTATATCTTGCACTTATAATCAATCGTTTACTTTTACATGACTTTGTAAATGTGTACATTTGAAAAATATTAGTTCATTGAGTTATGAAGAGCTTCCTAGTGATATATTCAATTATACCACATCTTATTCATTAATATTACTGCAGATCTCATCAGAAAGTCCTTAGGTATTGGGAAGCTGTCAAGTTCGTGGTGGTTGATACAAATTCTTCAAAATTTTAATTTTAATTTGAAAATTCATATTTTATTATTGGCAATAAATACTGTCAGTTGTTTCCTTTGAAGAGTAAAATGTCTGCCAAGTACCTAAGTATGAATAATCACACTTTATCTGTCATAGTGTCAAACAAAAATAGTGTTCCTTAAAAAAGCAGTAAGGTCATAAAAGGTCTGGAAAGAAATGAAAAATACTTATACTAACTAGACTTGACAAGGAAATGAAAATATCTGCATATTGTCAAATTAAATTAGTAAAGGAAATAAAAATTGATATAGTTTACATATTCTCAAATTTAATTCTGCAAATATAAATTGGTATACACTTCTGAAGAAAAATTTGGTAGTATCTTCCATTTCTAGGAATTTACCTCAAGGAAGAAACTGTGCAGTGCTTAAAGATGTATGTACGTATGTATATATATACAAAACATTTACTTAAGTGATATAGTATTTATAATAGTTAAAAATTGAGAACAACCAGAGTATATGTCAATAAGGATTTGGTTATAGAAATTTTGGTGCATCCACACAATGGAATACTATATAGCCATTAATGATGATGATGTAGATGTTTATCATTGTCAGGGTTGGTCCAAGATACATTAAGTAATTAAAAATAAACAACATAGTACAAAAAGCCTATAAATAGTATAACCCTATTTGAAAAATAATATGTATGTATAAATGCATAGACAAAAGATATGCACCAAATGTTAGCAGAATGTATGTATATGTAGTGAAATTCTAGGTGATTTTGAATTTAGATTAACATAAGAGAGTGTTTCTCAATGTCATGTCTGTGGTGAGGAGGCAGGATTTTTTTCCCTGAGGGGACATTTGTCAATACTGGGGATATTCTTGGTTGTTGCAAATGGGGAAATGCTATTGGCATCAAGTAGGTAGAAGCCGGGGATGCCGCTAAACATCCTGCAATTATCCAGCCCAAAATGTCAATAGCGCCAAGATTTTAAAGTCATTCAAGCTAATGCAATTTCACAAATATGTTTTGGGATACTACTATGTGCAAGGCACTGGGTAAACAGCAGTAAACAGAGCAGATATGATTGCTTTCCACAAGAAATAGTGATATTTATAATACCTGAATCTTATATAATAAGTTAAAGTTATGTTAATTAAAGAGAGGAGAGGAATGAGCCTTAAAAATATGCTAGATGCAGGGCCAGTCCAGTGACATAGTGGTTGAGTTCGCACTCTCTGCTTCAGCATCCTGAAGTTTGCAGGTTCAGATCCAGGGCATGGAAATAGCACTGCTCATCAAGCCACACTGTGGTGGCATCTCACATAAAATAGAGGAAGATTGGCACAGATGTTAGCTCAGTAACAATCTTCCTCAAGCAAAAAGAGGAAGATTGCCAACAGATGTTAGCTCAGGGCCAATCTTCCTCACACACACACACAAAATGCTAGATGCAAAAATCCTCAATAAAACATTAACAATTTGAATTCAACAATACATTAAAAGGATCATACACTATAATTGAGTGGGATTTATCCCAGGGATGCAAGGATGGTTCAACATCTGCAAATCAGTCAATGTGATACATCATGTTAACAAAATGGATGATAAAAAACAATTTCATCTAAATATATGCAGAAAAAGCATGTGACAAAGTTCAACATCCATTTATGATAAAAACTCTCACCAGAGTAGGTGTAGAGGGAACGTACCTCAACATAATAAGGGCCATACATGATAAGCCCACAGCTAAAATCATACTCAATGGTGAAAATCTGAAAGCTTTTTCTCTAAGATCAGAAACAAGACAAAGATGTCCACTCTCACCACTTTTATTCAACATAATATTGAAAGTCCTACCCAGAACAATTAGGCAACAAAAATAAATAAAAAGCATCCAAATTGGAAAGGAAGAAGTAAAACTATCACGATTTGCAGATGAAATAGTATTATGTATATAGAAAACCCTAAAGATTGTATCAAACCACTGTTAGAACTAATCAATAAATTCAGTAAAATTGCAGGATACAAAATCAATATGCAAAAATGTGTTGAATTTCTTTACACTAATATAGAACTATCAGAAAGAGAAATTATGAAAACAATCCCATTTGCAATTACACCAAAAGAAGAAAACATCTAGGAATAAGTTTAATCAAGGTGGTTGAAAACTTTGAGACATTAATGAAAGAAATTGAGGAAGACACAAATAAAAGGAAAGATAGTCCATGCTCATGGATTGGAAGAATTAATATGTTAAAATGTCCGTATTACTCAAAGCAATATGCAGATGCAATGCAACCTCTACCAAATTACAATGGTATTTTTCACCAAAATAAAAGACAATTCTAAAATTTGTGTGAAACCACAAAAGATATCAAACAGCCAAAGTTATCTTGTGAAAGAAAAACAAAGTTGGAAGCATCACACTCCCTGATTTCAAACTATATTGTAAACTTTAGTAACAAAAACAGCACGGTATTGGCATAAAAACAGACACAAAAATCAATGGAGCAGAATAGAAAGCTCAGAAATAAACTCATGCATAAATGGCCAATTAATTTACAACAAAGGAGCCAAGAATATACAATAGGGAAAGGAAAGTCTCTGCAATAAATGGTGTTGGAAAAACTGGACAGCAACTTGCAAAAGAATGAAACTGGAACACAATCTTACATCATCCACAAAGATTAACTCAAAATTAGTTAAAGATTTGAACATAAAACATGAAATCATAAAACTTCTAGGAGAAAACATGGGTGATAAGCTTTTTGACATAGGTCTTGGTGATGATTTTTTAATCCAACACCAAAAGCAAAGGCAACAAAGGCAAAAATAAACAAGTGGGATTATATCAAACTAAAGCGCTTCTGCACAGCAAAGGAAAACATTAACAAAGGAAAAGGCAACATATCGAATGGGAGAAAATAATTGTAAATCATATATCTTATGAGGGGCTAATATCAAAAATATATGAAGAACTCATACAATTCAATAGCAAAAAAAACCCCAAAACAATCCAATTAAAAAATGTGCAGAAGATCTGAATAGACATTTTCCCAAAGAGAACATACAGATGGCCAACAGGTACATAAAAAGATGCTCAACATCACTAATCATCAGGGAAATGCAGATCAAAACTACAATGAGATATCACCTCACATCTGTTAGAATGGCTAGTATACAAAAGACAAAAAATAACAAGTGTTTGAGAGGATGTGGATAAAAGGGAACCTTTGTACACTGTTGACAGGAATGTAAATTGGTGCAACCACTATGGGAAACAGTATGGAGTTTCCTCAAAAAATTAAAAATAGAACTACAATATGATCCAGGAATTCTGCTTCTGGGTATTTGTCTGAAGAAAATGAAAACACTAATTCGAAAAGATATATGCACCTCATGTTCATTGCAGCATTATTTACCACAGCCAAGGTACAGAAACAACATAAATGTCCAGCAGTGGATGAATGGATAAAGAAATAGTGGTATATAAACACAATGGAATATTATTCAGCCACGAAAACGAATGAAGTTTTACCATTTGTGACAATACGGACTTTGAGGGAATTATGCTAAGTGAAATAAACTATACAGAAAGACAAATATCATATTATCTTTCTTATATGTGGAATCTAAAATAACAAACAAACAAACAAAAAACCCCAAGCTCATAGATACAGAGAACAAGAACAGATTGGTGGTTACAAGTGTTAGGGGGTGGGGGCATGGGAGAAGTGGATGAATTGAGTTTTTTAAATTTTAGATAGACAGAATAAAATTTTTAAAAAGAAATAAAAATACACTCTCTCTTTGACCTTTTAATTCCATTTATGAACTTTTTAAGAGAATAATAAGAACTTTGCACAGGGTCAGCCCTGATGGCCTAGTGGTTAAATTCAGCACACTCTGCTTCAATGGCCCAGGTTTGGTTCCCAGGCACAGGCCTGCACAGCTCTGTGAGCAGACATGCTGTGCTGATGGCCCACATACTAAAAAATAGAGGAAGACTGGCATGGACGTTAGCTCAGGGAGAATCTTCCCCTGCAAAAAAAAAAAAAAGAAAGAAAGAAAGAAAAGAAAAAGAAATTTGCACAAAGATTTATGTATAATATTTAATGAATTATTTATAATAGTGGAAATTTGGAAACAAATGTGTAAAAGGAGGTAAAATAAAGTATGAACATTCAGTTGATGGACTACTATGAAGCTTCTAAAATTCACATTTTTGAAAAATACTGATATGAGAAATGTCATTGCATTAAGTTAAATGAAAAATACAGACCACAAATCTCTAAGTACTGCGCGATCCTAATTTTTAAAAATACATATGGGGAAAAGACTAGCAGGAAATACGCCAAAATGAATTATCAGTGGCTCTCTCTTTCGTGTTGTATTATGAGCAATTTTAATTTTTTTCTTTATAGCCATGGTATTTCTAAATCATCTAAGATGAACATATATTATTTTTATTATTAGGGAAAAAGACATACCGTATTGATTACTACATGCAATGCCCTATATTAGTATAGAAGAAAAAGGGGGTAGGATTTTCTACCCTTGAGGAGCTTGTATGTAAAGTTAGAGAGATGAGTCATACATACATGGGAAGTTTATAATTAATAATAATAAAACAGTAAAAAAAAGATTACAACAAACTTATTTTGAATACCTGCTAGTCTGGCACTGTTAGGTGCATTCACCAACATTATGACATTTTATCATATCAAAAGTCCTACAAGGCTGATATTATAATCCCTATCTTAGCATGAGTAAATTGAAGCTCATGGAGATTAAATATCTTGCCCCAGGTCACACACAGATAATGAAGTGGTGGTGCGAGGATTCAGACCCAGGCCTGAGTCATGTTTCTAAAAAAATGATTGTTTCCACCTTGTGTGCTCTTCCATTAGGAAGGTACAAGAAGAGATGACATAATCATTAACCCAAGCCTTTCAATGGAAGCCATGAAACTCACTTTTCTCCAGAGAGTTAGGGATCATCACCAATCAGAAAGGCTGAGAGTATTTTTTAATTCCTTCGAGGACCAGTTCAGTGCACGTCTTATGTACTCAGTGTGTTATGGGTACAGAATTTTTATGTTTCTGAGACTTGATTGCTTTAAGAGACATACATGAATCTCTGCATAGTCACCAATTGCTTTTGGAAAAGGGGAGTTCTTAAACACCAAAGGTGAAACGGCGAGGTGTGATAAATGACTGCGAGCTAGATTACTTTTCAGGCCGTTCGCCTCATCTGCAAGTGATATAACTTGGCAGGAAGTCAGAAAATGGATGTTTTAATCAATCCTGCTTCCATCTGTGACAGATCTCTGCCTAAAACGAGTGGGCAGTCCCATGTCCTTCGTCTCCTTTGTCTATATTACAGGGTCTTGGGCTCCATTTGCTCTGACATGGGAGAAGAATTTATTGAAAATAATGGTTCCCATTTAGGTAGGGGAGTTAGATCTGTCACTGTGCCCAACAGCACGACCAGAACTAATTCTCCCTCTCTATTAAACAAATAAAACATCAGCCTTGTGTCTGCTACTGGAGAATGTCTGCCAGTAGTTCAAGATTTATTAGTTTGTTCAAGCCCCCATTACAAGAAATCTAGAATTTCTGTTGTTTAATGCAGAACTTTAAGCATGCAAAAGAGTTTGGGAGTAGAGAAAAGGGAAAAAATGTGGGATGTGTTTTATCTAAGAAAAAGGACATTAAAATATTTTATTTCACTTTAACTTTTATGCATTAAAATATGTTTATGATCATTAGTCTTATCATTTTAAGAACTAGCTTTTTATTTCTCCCTAATGTGATGTTAAATGACTTGGGAAATAGAGATTTTTCTCCCTATCTGAAAAACTGGAATCTCGTTTGGAATTTTGCCAGTATATCTAGTATTTTGAAATGAAACATTAAATTTATTTTCTTATTTTACAATACTACTGGTAATGTCAAGGTGGGGGAAAATCCCCTTTCTACCTTTCTTGTGTTCTTATTCCTGGACTCATAGTAAAATTGACAAAAGTCTAAATTAATAGGAGAAAAACCCAGGTTAACATGCATTAGAGATCACAGAGAAATGATGCTTGGAGAGTGAACAAAGCAGGCAGCATATTTATCTTTTACACAAAGAAATAATAAATTTTTGAAGAATGATGGGACAAAGAAACTTAGATTTGAGGTAAGTAATTAGTGAAGAATTTTAGCAGAGTTTAGGCTTGTGGTAGTAAACTAGTAAGGTTTGTTTGTGCAAGCTTCTCAGCTGTGAATTCCAAAACTTTGATGATAAGGAGGTAGGGAGAGCCACTTTCACATGGGAAATTTATTTCTTGCTTTCAGGGGAACAGAGCCGGAAGGGTCAGAATATCCTTTTTGCTTCTCAAATAACTTTAATTCAAAATAATCCATACGCTATTGTGGGAAATTTTGGAGTGACCAGGTCTGGGCCCCAACAGTTCCCTCTGAAAATTCCCTGGAAGTTTCACATATAAGTTGACCTGGTAGATTGTTCCATTATTTCCATTGAATTAATCTTTTAGTTTTGAAAATAGGTCAGTTCAGTTAAACATTTGTGTCTCCTTTCAGAAGGCAGTGATGCAGGTGGGCTTCCAAAGTTATGTTTACAGTGCAAGCAATCAGGTATTTAATAAGAGGCCTTTCTATGGAAATGAAGAAAAACAATTGCTAATGGTTGGAGCAAATTATAAACCAGTTTCTAAGCCTAGGGGGCAGCCAATCAAGAAGATCTCTAGATGTCAGGGTCAAAGCATCTTTTGCAGTTTGAAACGTCTCTGATGATATCATCAGGTGTTCACATAAACTTTCTGATGGCTTACTCAGCAACAGGTGCAAAGGTTGTTTAAACTCAGGCTGTTGTGGCAATCTCTCTTCAGTTTATATCAGTATATATCAGCTTCTATTTGCAGGGCTTCCGGGAAAAAGGGCAGCTTTAGTTCTTAATGATTTCAAGTCAAAAGTGGGAGGAAAATTGGAAACAGTTTGGAGAGTTGTAGCCAAATATATGAGGAAATTAGAAGAATTTAGGATCCAGTCCAGTGTTTAGATAAATAACAAAACTTAAAAGAAAATTAACACTAGAATCCAATATTCATGTGTGTATTATAGTTTTTACTGAAACATAATTTTTCTCTCTTAAATCACCCTTATTTTATCAAAGATAGCCAAATTAAGGCTAATTTGTTTGCAAAAATAAGTCTAGTTTCAATAAACTTTGCTTAGTTCTTTACATAAGTACAGCAAGAATAGTGATTGATTGTTTAGGCTCTTTAAATTTGCTTTGCTGGAACTCTTTATAACAAATCTCTAGATTGAGCTTTTAATAGCCTCTTCAGGTTAAGAAGCCAAACCAAATGCTCTGCCTGCAATGCCTCTAGATTTGGGTAAATTTCTCTCTTCTTGAGGTTCACAACATAACTTGAGTTACTCGCATCTGCTAAGAAGTGATCTTCTTTAATCACCACTTTAGGCTGTCAGGAACCCTGTAAGTAAGGTACTAGGATATTTTTCAAGGGATTTTATTGCCTTCATAGAGTCAACCTTCATTCCTTAAAGCTGTTTGGTCATATCTGAGTTTATGCATGTCTTTCTCAAACATGACATTCCAGTCAAAGCCTTGGTAATATAACTAACGTTTCCAATTGCATCCTGTTATAAGAAGAATAGATTCTTATTGAACTTATGCAAATAAATATATTGTTATGAAAATAAGAATATTCAGTGAGAGTTTCTGAATTCTGGAGGGATCAGGTAGGGAGAAAAAGTAATTGTTTCAATTCTACTTATAAAGGTATAATTCACCAAATTACTGTAAGTCATAGATAGCTTAGGAGGAAAGAAAAAAAGGTTTCCTTAAATCTGGAAAAATAAAGGATTAAAAACACAGTAATGTTTCAGAAAAAAGTCATAAAGATTATAAGCATCCTCATCAGTTCATTTAGTGCCAGGGAACTAATTCCGGTTCTGCTTGAACCTAGTTATTCCATTAGATCTCTCAAATTTGCCTGATGATTGAAGTTGATAAGGACAGTGGTAATTCCAGAAAGTTTCCAAGGTTTTTGTTAAGGCTTGTATGACTTGCCTGCAATTGTGGAAGGTTTATCTCAAGTGGAAAACACATTTTCTAAGAGTTTCTTTGCCATTGTGAGGGGGTCAGCTGTGTGGCAAGGGAAAACTTTGACCCATCTGGAAAACATTCATACAGTGACAGGAACATTTGACAATCCATACTAAGTGGTAGTTGAATGAAGTCTAGTTGCAGGTGCTCAAAGAACCCAGAGGGAAGAGTTCTGAGGTCTCTGGGGGCAGAAACATTTTTTCCTATAGTGGTTGAAAGAATGTAAAAACCAAAAGGTGAGATTTGCCAGGAAACCAGGAAAAACAAAGCAGCTGCCTGAGTACTTATTTAATTTGTGGCTATTGTTATCCATCTTAATTTCTCTGATTCAGGAGCAGACTGTTGCCATGTTACAAGGACAGTGGGATGGCAGAAGTCTGGCAATGAGAAGTCAATGTTTTTTTGCAGAAGCAGAATGAACTTTGTGCACATGTGTCATAAACTTTATAGAGTCTCTTGTTGCTGCCTTTGCTTGAAAGTCAGCTAAGGTGTATTCCTAATGCTTAGTGTGAGCTGTAATTTTGATGACAGACATTTTATAACAGGACATGTTAGACTTCCAGGAATTTCATAGAATTTCTGGAACTCTTATGCTATAAAGAAGGATTAATGTTCTTATTTGATAATTCTTTCCATGTAATTCAACATATCAAAGAAGCCTAATTAGTTTAATACCCCTCTTTTTATAAAGAGAGAAAACAAATCTTTTGAAATGTTTCAGGGATCCTCTGAAAAATCTCGAAGTTAGCTAGACATCAGATAGACTTTATTCAGAATTTGATTTGGGGAAGTTCATCAAAAATATCAAAGAAGTCTTAAAACACTTACCTAAATAGGAAGACAAGTCATTAGGAAACAACATTTAATCATCTATTTAACCAAAGTGACAAGAAGATCTCAAAGACAAATAAAGAAGTTCATATGCCTGAAAAAGCTTGTCTCTTTTTAATAGAAAAGACTCAGCTTTTAACACAATGCACAGGAAATAATTCTGATAAAGTACAAAAAAGTAAGGAAAAGTCTTTCATAATCTCTTTATCAGGAGCAGACCAATATTCCAAGAAAATGTTGTTCTTTTAAGAGACAAAGAGAAAATTAAGTTCTTGTTTTACATAAATATACTATAAAGCTGATTTTTAAAATTCTTAAAATAATTTAATTTTACCTAACTCGACCATACAAGGAAAAATTTTCTTCCCTCTCTCTCTCTCTTTTTTGTACAGGGAGGAAAAAATCAAATTTTAATTTTGTACCAGATTACTTTTGGCATTAAAAGTCATTAACTTAATTAAGTTCATTCCAGTCTCAGCCAGCCCCCAGCTCTGACTACACGTAAAATCGCCTTCCAAAGATTCCTTTTCTACAAACCTTCTATAACTTTCTCTGTCCATTTTAGTTTATCCCTTGTTCTCTCTTTTTATAAATTGAGAAAGAACAAGCTTTATATTGGGATAAAATTATTTTTTCCCTCTACAAAACGCATCTCCATTTCTCATACTTTCTTCTGCCCCAAAACATACATCTTATTTTCCTTGCATACAGAGATTTCTCCCTTATTATTTTTAGTAGCTTTAATTATTTATAATAATTAGGATTCCTAACCCTTAGGAATCTTACTTCGAGTGAAAACTAAAAAGTAAGCAATTGTGAACTGTATGTTATACCCATATTCTTTAGATAGAGAAATTTATGAATATATTTTATAATTTCTAGAAACATATTTTTTCATAGTGCAATCTTTCAATAAAGCACAAAACATGTTTATTCATAGACTGAAATGTATCTTTTAGTTTCTCTTTAATAAGAGCCAGAAGAAAACAAACCCTTATACAGTAATTAATGTTATATTATTTTATCTTATCTGGAGATTATATAAACATTCAACCTTACCTAGTAAAAATCTAAAGTTTTAAGCTATCAAAAAACTTGGGAGGGTTATGCTTTAAGCACGTATATCATAAAATGTAATTAACTATACTTAAAATTCTTTATTTTCTTAACATCTGTATAATTCATTTGTTCTTAACAATCATACTTAGATTATTCATGAAAATTTCATAAGACATTAAAGCAGTTAGCCATTATCTTAAATTATTATTATTACTCTTATTTCTGCTGACAAATTTTATAACAGAGATAACATGAGCTTATTTGATTAATAACCCGGGTAGAATAAAAGTTACATGTTTGCATTATATCCAATGCTGATAACTCTGAAGGCATAACTATTTTAATTAAACCAACAAACTTAAGCAAGCTTTTATTTACCAATGATTATTTTATATCACATTAACTTGAAAAACATTTGGGTTGGTTTCTATTATATTTAGAAATAATTTATATAAGTGCTTACTTTAATTAGCTAGAGCTCTTTAGAAATGAATTTTGCTAATACCATCTGGAGGTATAAATATACCATATCTATAAGGTACATACACATATATAGACACAAACAGAGATCTTATAGCTTTTATTTTTAAAATTTTAGACATGAATCAGGTACAATACAAAACTCACTAATTTATAAATAATTGTGTCTCTAGCAGATGGAAGAAGTTAAGATCACCTATTTAAAAGTTTTGTGGGGTTTTTGTTGTTGTTGTTAATATTCGTCGGGCAGACTTTTAAGATATGTTTACCTCAGAAAAGGAAGCTATGAATTAGATTTAGGGCAAAAGAGCCTCTCTAGCAGCCTTTATTTAAAACAAAACATTTTTCCCTTTTCTTCCTTCCAGCCTTCAGCTTTACCAATTGAGTTAGCCAGGTTAAGTCTCAGGCAATTGTAGCCTGTTATCTCCTAAGGTGGTTACATTCTAAAGACGTGGTGAAATTTATAACTTCAAGGGAGAGAGGAAAAGTGCAAGTTTTTTTTTATATCTAGGAGTTTCAGGGTAATTTCCTTCAGAAAATTTTAAAGGAAATAAGGAATTAGGGATGATCTAAATAAGAGTTCCCGGAGATGTTACAAGCTTTCTGAGATAAATAGAGGGGGTTTTGGGATTGGTGAAAAAGGAAGTGGGCAGAATCCAAACTGCCTTTAGAGCTGCATTTTCAGTTTTGTAAAGATTTGTAAGATAAAGGCAGTTACCCTCAATTCCTCGGAATTTGGGTTGTAACTTAAATGACATCATACATAGGTTGATCTACTCGTCCAATTACATTATTCCTAATTTGCTTCTTTCCTCTGGGTACATAGTCTTATATTAACTTAGGGAAGAAAGACTATAAAAAGTTCCTATCAGGCTCTGAATACAGTTTTCAATTTGGCCAATTTTTGACCATAGAGCTACTAAAAAAAATAAATAGTAAAACCTTCTAAATATCTTGTCAGTTTTCAGCTGAGACAAACAGTAAATATTTCTGGAAACATTAAAAAACTCTATGAACCCAAGAGGTGTCCTCAAAGGTTGCTACTTTCTCAAGATCCAGAGTCATTCTGGAAGATAGCCCAAAGAAAGAATTGACAACCTGCAGGCATGTCCCAGGTGGGCAGAAAGTTAAGCCAAGCCCTTAAGACACAAAATGAGGGAAGCAAGAAGGTAATAGCCATCCCCAGGAGAGAAATGATCAATAACCAATGGGTCTGGATTTGGAAAGGAAAGGACAATGTGCAATTTTTTTCTCTTGACCAGGCATTACAGAATCGCCATTAAGTGGAGCTAAAAGGGCTGTTGTCCAGAGACATAAATTCCCTGGGAGGGGGTTCTAGGATAAATCTACAAAGGAGAAGACATAGGAAGGACTGAAGTTGGCAGAGTCTGATTACAGAGCCCAGTAAAACAAGCTTTATTGCCTGTCCTAGGTGCTACTGCTGAACTTATTCTCCGGCTTTCAGTGTTTACATGAGTAATCTGTATACTCTTAGAGATTAGGCTGGAGTCCTCTCTGTAACACTTATAGGAAAAGGAAACTAAAACAAGCAGATGGAGCCAGATTTTAAAAAGGGGGTTTTAGGTTGGATTTTTGTGTTGCCTAAATTTTTGTTCTCTCATCTTGTTAGAGAGTCCCTAAGTCTAGTTGTTATATTACTTTTTTCCTTTTCCTTCTTAAGTGCCAGACACTGTACTTCCAATGTCCTGGCTTTTTACAATACCTGCAAATGTCTGAAGGTGGATAAGAAGGGGTCTGGGTGGACTTGATTCTTGTTCTAATTTCTGTCTTTCCATCTTATTAAGGGAGTCTCAATGGCTAGCCAATACAGCAATATGAGGGCTCTCAAAAAATTTTTTCCATTTTCAAGGATTCATTGGCTATTGATGAGTAGGATCTCAACAGTGACTCAAATCACTATTATGGCTTAACCATGGACACAAGAGGCATCCCCAAAGGAGAATGCAAAGGATGCAGCTCTCACAAGATCCCAAAAGTTCACTCCCAAAAATCGTCTACAAATCAAAGAACTTCGTTGCATAGGCAGTAAGGATGGTGTAGTGAAAATGGTGTCTCAGATCTCCCACAAGAGTGTGGGACAACTACAGTCACAGAACTGCTAATCTGTGACACAGGGCAGGTGCTATTGGAATGGGATTTTTCCAGCATTAACAAGCAAAGAAGGTTGAGATGACAAGGGCCCTTATGGACTGGACCCTTTATGACAAACTCCTCAGAGAACTGGCACCAGACAAAGAGAGCGCTGCTCTTGACTGCATGTCTTGGAACTCCAGTCTTTCATCAACTGGCCGCAGGTGCACTCCAGTAAATGCACCTTCCAGATGACAGAGACTAGAGAAAATATTTTCACCTGTCACAAAGCCAAGCTCTCAGGACATAAAAGGAGAAGGCAAAACCTCATCCAGTTTTTACATAGAAGACCCACAGCAAAGTTTGTCTAAATAGACACTGGTTTAGTGAGAACCATGAAACTCCCTAGTCCATGAGGCCAACTCGAATGGAAGACTTATCAAGGGCCTGTACCAGCTGTCTTACACTATGCTTCTTCCTCCTTATGACAAAGGACACAACAGAGATAGAGGAAAATAATGACCATCTCCGGAAGGAAAGGATCAACAAAACCAAGAGTACTGTCCCCAATCTTTACTAGAGTCTCTTTTGTCCAAGAAACTTGTTTCCCAAATATTTTCTTCTTCCAATCTAAATTTAGAGAGAGAAAAAGAAACTGACAACTTTTGTTCCCGTTGGACTCTAGAGACAGAGATCTGGGAGGCTGACATGGTGAGAAGGCTTACCTTTTCAGCAGGTTCTGTGTCAGAAGTCCAGGATCTCTTAGCTGCAGCAGCCTCAGGGAGAAAGCAGTTTTCCGGCCAGTAAGGTCTCCTGGCTGGTTCCCCAAAACTGCCGGGGTGGGCGAAAATCTCATTTCTATCCTTCTTGTGTTCTTATGGCTGAACTAAAAATAAAATTGACACAAGACCAGATTAACAGGAGAAAAATCCAGTTTAATACGTACATCTTGGAGATCATAAAGAAATGATGCTCGGAGAGTGAACAAAGCAGACAGTATATGTATCTTTTACAGGAAGAAACAATAAATTTGTAAGGAACGGCAGGACAAAGAAACCTAGGTTTTACCTGTGTAGTTACTGAGGAATTTAAGCAGAGTTTAGGCTTAAGGTAGTAAATTAGCGAGGTTTGTTTGTGCAGGCTTCTCAGCACTGAATCCCCAGCTCTCTTGATAAGGATGCAAGGAGAGCCCCTTTCACAGCCAAGATTGATTTCCTGTTTTCAAGGGGAACAGAGCCAGGAGGGTCAGAAAGCCCTTTTTGCTTCTCAAGTACCTTTATTCAAAATAATCCACATGTTATTGTGGGATATTTTGGGATGGCCTGCCCAGGGCCCCAACAATAACAATGACCATTATTTGAGTGTGTTCCTTACACTCTGAAAAATAGTACTATTTTGTCACTTTCTAAGTGAAGACTCAAATAGTTTAAATAAACTATTCTAGGTCATATAGTGGTTATTATTTGACTTGGAAATCTAACCTAGTCTTTCTGAATACAGATGCCATGCTCTTTCCCATACACTATGCTCACTTTTACGTCAAATATAATTGTTGAAGCATGTGAACATCTGTTCAACATCACTTGTCATTACAGAAATGCAAATTAAAGCCACAATGAGACCCGCTTCACATGTATTAGGGTGGCTATCATGAAAAAACAAAACAAAACAGAAAAACAACAACAACAGCAAAACATAGGAAATAATGAGTGTTGACTAAGATGTGGAAAAATTAGATGTATTGCTGGTGTAAATGTAATGTGATGCAGTCACTGTGGGAAACAGTACGGTGATTCCCCAAATATTAGATACAGAATTACCCTGTGATCCAGCAATTCCACTTCTGAGTATATACTCCAGAGGATTAAACAGGAACTTGACGGAGAAAGTCAAGGTAAACACATCAATATAGAATAAGAACATCTCTAGTCACACACATCCCCAAAATTTGAAAGACTGCAGAATTCAATTAAGCGGTAGTTAGATTAGTCAATGGAAATTACATAAAACTTCATTGAGGATACAGGCTTGATTTTATGCAAGTTGGGTGAAAGAACTGGATATCAGTATGGATTTAAAGTCCCTGATCATATAGTGACTTTAAAGAAGGACTAAGCATGTCAGTTTGAAGTTCAGATAATCATTCTGCATGTAGGCAGCCCTTGCATTTTGTCCCTGGGTTCTGACCCATAAGTAATCATGTCATTATCATAAATCGTCAACCTCACTCCTCTGAAATGGTGGATGTGCTTCCCTTGATGATTATGTAGTTTATCACCCAGAGAAAGTTTGAAATTAAATACAGAGGTGATGAAGTGTATTAACCCAAGATCATTTATACTTTGCGTTCAAAGTCTAGAACAAACTTTTTAATTATTAGGGCAGTTTTATATATCTGGCGTTTAAAGAATTTATAATGTTTAATGTAATCTGGTAAATTAAAGGATGTGAGTATAAATTAAAATGTGTAATGGATTCTGGAATTGCGCCTTTAAGCTAAAACTATATCTGAGAATTTGACTAAGCTTGTCAACATATGGAAACTGGAGATGCACTCTGTTTACAAGCTTTATGACATTTACAAATGTATAGGTAGGTTTTTCTTCTTAGGGTTTTGCTTTTGAGATCTCAGAATTTTTTTTTAATGTTTTAAAAATAAAATATATTAAATTTCTAAGTACAGCCTAAAATATTTTAGAATGTGTAATTTACTAAATTTGTCAATGGGGTTAATTATTTAAAGTAATTTAGTCTATTCAACTTGAATTAATTGAGCTTTCATCAAAGAAAAGACAATTATGCTTTGCTTATTAATTTTATAAATAGTAGAACAAGATTTGTTAGTTAAACTAAAAGCTTCAGAGAAGCTAGTTTTCTTTGTAATTGCAACTTTAGTAAAAACAGTATTAATTTAAAAACTAAGTAATAGGGCAAACTTCTTTCAATGCACAAAGGCTGCTTCAAGACACTTAAGAACTCCCACTGATGATCTTGACATGAAAACTACAATAAAGCAGTAGTTCCCAGCTCCAGTGGACACACTTTTGGTTTGAGATCAAGTAAATCATTAATAATAAAATTACTAAAATGTACAAATTGTTTACTTTAAAGAGTGAAGTAGATTCTAGGTTATCCCTCTTATAATATCAACCTTTTTCCTAGCTTTCCGGCATGCTTTCTTCAGTGGGAGTTATTTCTGAATTGGGGATGTGACTTTCATCCACGAAGACCATCTTCCCAGGAGCATTCCCCAAAGACTATCAAATGACTAAGGGAGCAAGAAGATTGAAGAACGGTAAAGTAAAACAAAGGTTTCACCAGGATATCCCATTCTCTTTGGTTCCTAGCACAGAGTGCCATTTCTTGCTAGACATACTTGCATGAATATTACTGCTTTTCTGTCTCTGCTCATAAAAGTTCTAGGAATTAGGACTTCATATATGAAATTTTAAGGTATGAAAAATTTTGATAAAAATTTTGATGATTCTAGTCGTGTATCATTGAATAGAAGTCAATTGAGTACAAACTATCTCCATCTCTGAGTATTAATTCCTTAAGAAAATTTTTTTAAAGGTGGAATGAAAGAAATCATAGAATAGGCCTTGTATATAACCTCTAAGAAGTAGTGCTCTCGTAAATATTTAACAACAAATTGTCCATAGAAAAAACACCCCAAAACGCTGATATGGAGCACTTGCCGATTTCCCTGTTGTAAATAATCTCACCATGGCCAATTTCAAGCTTTCAACATCAGCTCAGGTGGCAGCCAACTCCAGTACACCACTGCCTTCAACTTTTCTATTCCTGTTCCTTTCTTCTGGCAGCTGACCATGGCTGAAACAAACATATATCATCTTCAAGGCTCATGACTGCGAATTCCGAATGGACTCTTCATCTGTCATCATTCCATATATTCTGTCTTTTCACAGTCCCACTGTTTTAGATAACTATTTTGTACCTTCTCCTCTCTCCCTCCAGGCAATGCCTCTCCCATTTTCACTCTCAGCTGACAGCCTTGCTTTCAGTTTCACTAAGAAAAATAAAGCAATCAGATAAGAAGCCCAGCAGACTTCCTAGATCCCAGGACCTCTAAGCATCTGCACTCCCTTCTTGCACCTTCCTGCCTGCTCCTATTTAAGCCATTTCCTGCATTTGTAGGTGAGAACTCATCCTCTGTTTCGCTCAAGTTATCACTCCTGTCATTCTCCCGACTCTCCTATAAAGCATCAGTTTCTTGCTTCCTACTAGATCAATACCATCAAAGAGTTGCAATTACTATCGTTTTGTTAGCACTTCTCTCATCTCCACCTCCACCATCAGCTTCTGCACCATGTCTTTGCCCTTCATTCAGTAGAATTATTCTCAAAAGAGTTGTCTGTACTCATGTCATCAATTCCTCTCCTGAGGCTCTCTCTTACACCCACTCCAATCTGGCTTCCCCATAATCACCACTCAACCAAGAGTGCTCTTGTCAAAGATACTGTAGTGCCCCACCCATGCCCTTCAGATCTTAACCATTTCACTGTGCTGGAGTTCAACCTGAAAAATACCAGGAGCTGCATCTCTGCCTGAGAGCTCTTTCCAGATCCTCAGAAAGTCACACTCATATGAGAGGGAAGTGAGAAAGATCAGGAATTAATATCACCCACATCCGCCCCCACCCAGTGTTAACTAATTCTTGAGAATGTAAAGTCCCACAGCTCCTTTGCCCCTTGAGTAGACTAATTCTGAGCTGTGTTTTATACACTTTCCTAGAGTTTTCTCTTGGTTAAGCTCCAGTTGTCAACTGTGGCTGAACAACGCATGCTTGGCTGCCTCCACTTCTCTTCCTTATATTATTTCCCCACTGCACCTCTCAAATAAACTCCTTCTCTCATGTTCTTGTTTAGGGTCTGCTGCTGGGGGAACCAAAACCAACACCATCACCAGTGACCTCCATGTCACTAAATCGAATGACCAATTCTCAAATTTCATCTTTTGGTGACTTAGCAGGATCTGACACAGTTGTTTTTTCTCTTCTTCTGTAAACATTTTCTACTCTTGACTCTAGCTCAGCACATCTTTAGATTTTTCTCTTAAATCACTGATCATTCCTCCTCAGTCTCTTTTCTTAGTTCTGTTTCTTCTCCCTACTTCTGTATTTGGAGTACCACAAGTGAGCCATCTTTGGTCCTCTTCTTTTCTCTATAAGTGACTCTCAGGGCTTTAGATACTACCTCTGGGACAATGACTAGCAAATTCATATCTCCAGTACAGACTTCTCTTCTGAACTTTGTGGGGGATCAGAATTTGCCTCTCCAAAATGTGTTTGTTTGACTTGATTACTTTTTTAAGAACAAAAGACTCAGGAAGAAATTCTGATCTTCCACCTAACTGCGTAAAACAATCTAAGACAGAGGACCTGTTCCGGAAAGGTGACAATACCATAAGATAAGAAGAAAGTCCCAAACCATTACTCTCAACATCCTCCTTCGTCTTTAATTGAAGATGGTATTTAGGTAGTGACTTCTGCCACTTTGGAGAATTACTCAGATTTCCTGGGTGTCTCCCCTGTATAGTCGTTATTAAACTTTGTTTAGATTTTCTCCTATTCTGTCTTTTGTCCATTTAATTCTTAGAGCAGCAGGAAGGACCCAGAGGGCAGAGGAACAGTTCTTCCTCCCCTGCAACTTCGTACTCATGTATCTAACAAGTCCTTAACATCTCCACTTTCATGTCTGATTGTCATTTGAAACCTTAGATGTTTAAAACTGAACCCCTCCCTCACCCCCCGCTAATCTTTCTCCAGTTACAGAATTCCCCATCTCATTTATAGCAACATCATCCTTCCAGTTATCCCGACCAAAAGCCTTGGAATAATTCTTGACTCTTGTATTTTTCTCAGCAAGTCTTGGCTGTAGCTTAAAAATATATCCAGAATCCCAACATTTCTTACCCTCTCCACTGCTCTCAGCCTGATTTAAGCCATCACCATTTCTCATGTGGATTACCTCAAAAGCCTATTAACAGGTCTTCCAGTTTTTATTCGTGTACCACTAGAGTCTGTTCTCAACATAGAAACTAAAGATATATTTTATTTTTAAAACACGTAAATGACCATTCACTCTACTGTTCAAAAGTATGCAAAGGCTCTCTTATGTCCCCTAGAGTGAAAGCCAAAGGTTGTCCCCTCAAAACATTTCTCATCCCATCTCATATTACTATTCTCCCTTCTTCTCCCATCTCCTCCCCCATCTCACTCCGTTCCTGTCTCTCTGGCTTCCTAACTGTTTTTTGAATGCAATCGACATATTCTTGCCTTGGAGTCTGCATTTAGCTGCTTTCTTGTGCCTGAAATAATCTTCTAGGGGAGTCCTAAACCCCCTCACCGAAACATTTTTAGACTTCACTCAAATCTTACCTTCTAAATGAGGCCTCCCATGACCAGTGTAAGACTGCAACTTGCCCTCTCCCCTCCACACTTCTGATCCCTGATACACTGCATTACTTTTTACTTATTTATAAAATTTATCAATTTTCAACATACAATCTACCTTACATATTTATTAAGTCTATTGTTTACTGTCTGTCTCAGCCTGTATACCCTCCCCCAGAATGTCAAGTCTATGGGAACAGGCATCCTTGACTGTTTATTCACATATCCCAACTGTTGAATGAATAAATGAAAGAATCTCTTGGGAGGAAAAGGTTGATTAATTCAGCAGTAGTTTCACACGTGTCTCAGGATGTTTACCTTTAGGCAACCATTCTTTCAGGATTTCATTTAACATTACAGTAATAAGAAATATTTCTTTTGCCTCAGCACAAATCCAAAACTGCAACAAAAAAGTATATTTGTTCATATATGGACCAAGAAAGCCTCTCAGATATAGATTTTATACTTTGAGGGTAAAGTTACATTAACCCAGTGTGGAGCGGTGGGTGATTTTTATCCCCCAGTAGATATTAGGCACTGTCTGTAGACATTTTGTCATATCCAGGGGGAGGTGCTATTGGCACCAGTAGATAGAGACCAGGGATGCTGGTAAACATCCTACAAAAAAAGACTTATTGGTCCAAAATGTCAGTAGCATTGAGTTTGAGAAAACATGGTATAGCCAAAAATTCTCCTAACAGGTCATTGATTCAACAATTCTATTCAACACATATTTATTGAGGATATGGGTTATCCTCTCTGGTAGGACCTATCAGTGAACAAAACATTCTTGTCTACATGATGTTCTATTGTATCATCGGTTTGCAATAACAAAACAGGGAACCACTTCTGTAGTTCTTACTTTGTGCCAGACACCAACTTATTTAAACCTCAAAAAAATCCTAGGGAAGAGGTGTTACTATCTTCATTTTAAAGAAAAGTGACATACAGAGAAGTAGAGCAACACGCCCACGATCACACAGGCAGTGAGTGGCAGAGAAAGGAATTGAAACTAAGCTGTTTGGCTCCAGTCTATGCTCTTGATCACTACGTTATAAACTTGAAATATAAACTCAGGAACATTACCTATTAAACAAATAAATGGATTTAAAAAATTTTTTTAATTGATTTGATACAATATTCCCAGTGCTTTAGATTCCAGAAAATTTTAGAATGACTCCAGATATCTCAGCAATTTCTCAGCTAATAGATTAAACATTCGTAAGAACCTATCAGTCTAGAGTGAAAGTAATTAGAGGTATCAAATGTGAAGAAGATACTCATCTCTGCGTCATTTCAGATAAGCCAGTGAAAATTAAGCAGAAATGTCTGATAAATGTTTCTAATAATACCGCACAGAAGCACTGTGAAGGTCAGTTGGGAAAAAAGCAATCATATTTGGTCAATCCACAGGAAATCAGTTATTGTTGTCGTTTTTTAACAAACAAAATCTCAGTTCAACCTCTTCTGGAATTACAAAGGTCATAATAATCATGAACTGTGTGAGAATGTAGAGTTCATTGGCTTTACTTCCTTCAACTTATAGACCAAAGAAAAGAAATGTAAAGAGATTCATTGACTTGTCCAAAATGAAACAAATAAAAATTGGCGGAGCCATGGCAGTCTATTACTACAATTCATAATTCAGGTATTTTTCCATTATTAGCACAAGAAGTTAAAAATCTCTTCAGGGAAATATACAAAATGTATCCATTCAACTCTGTATAACACTCACTGTTAGAGTTTATACATGCATTATACTTACTTGGTAGACAGTAAGTACTCAATACATATTTTTTAAAGGTATGATAATTTGAGAGAAAATGGTTAAGCATTAAATTATGTGGTAAAAATTTAAACGCTTTTGAAAGTTGGAGAAGACAAAAAAAAAATGAGAGTCAAAATGTTGCAGAAGGATTTCACAGAAGTGAGACTCCAGTAGTACATTTAAAAGACCTTTGCTCAATATAGAAACCCTTTCCAAATGCAGTATTCAGATAATGCAAAAGCATTCTTGCTAAAGGAATCAGTATAATATTCAATGGAACAGAATAAAAGACAGAAAATAATCAAATTAAAATAGTATATCAAAATAACATATATAGTAAAATGGGCATTGTTTTAACAGTGGGGAAAATTATTTAATAAATGATTGTAGAGTTGACTAGCTCTTTATTAGAAAAAGTGAATTTTTATTCCAACCATAAACAAAGAAAATAAGAGAAGAACAAACAAATCAAACAGTATTAATTAGACTTACTGTGCTGATCATTTTGCATTATATACAAATGTGGAATCATTTTGTTGTACACCTGAAATGAATATAGTGTCATATATCAATTATATCTAAATAAAAAAAAGACTACCTCAGCAATAATTTCCCTAATGAAAAAAGAAAACAATTTGTTGAAGATTAATATTTGAAGAATAATATGCCCTTCTCAAAATCTAGAAGAAAATATTCACAAATATTTCAAGATTTTGAGCGCATAAAAGGTTTTTATAAGTATGCAAGCAAAGAGAGAGCTCACAGATAAAAATGCTTACAGAATTATGACATAAATTAAAAGAATCTTTGCAAGTCAAAAAATGTCATAAACTAAATTTAAATTGTGATCTGAAAGAAATAGTCATACTATATGTAACAAAGAAAGGAAAATATCCTTATTGTAAAAAGAGTTCTTCCAAATAAGTAAGAAAAAGATGAACATAGGCAACGTAAAATAATGAAATTCCATCTTACATAAGTTAGAAAACTCTTTTGCATATATTATCCCAATTGACTTCTCATACCGAATCATATGATCCATCGGGGGAGAAGTTAATTACAGAGATATGCGTAGAACACAACTGCCATATGTATGCTAAAAATAAAGACAGGGGATTACTTTATATTTGTGAAAGTGATATAACTGAGATTTTAAAAAGTATATTACTCAGATCATTCATTAACATACTCACTTTTTCTCTTCCATTTGATCGCGTGTCAAATTTTATATTAACTAAGATTAAATTTAGCTGTGTCTGATAGAAACTCCCAAATAAGAGTGGCTTAAATACCATAGAGCTTCATTTTCCTTTACATAAACAGAAACCCAGAGAATCTTGGGTAACTGGGGTTACTGTACAATATCAAGACTTCACAATAGCATTAGGACCCAGATTAAACATGCATCTATCCCATGACCTATCAATTGCACTCCTAATTGGAGAATAGAAGTGAAAAATATGTCACAACAAACTTATACACAACATTTCCTAGCGGTTTTATCTATAATATCCCCAAACTGGAAACAATCCATGTAGGGACAATAATGAAAACCAAAATGAGTTTATACTCTAAGTAGTCACTTATATTGAGCTCTAAAAAGGCATAACTAATTTAGGATAATATAAATCCAAACAAGGTTGCTTCTGTTGAAAGAGTTGCTATTTACCAGAAAAGGGCAGGGGAGAACTCTCATGGAGGAGGGAAATATTCTATATCTTGATTTGGTTGATGGATACATGAGTCTATACATTTGGCAAACTCATTGAACTATACATTTCAGATCTGTGATTTTTACTACATGAAGTAATATATCCCAATAAAATAAATATAAAAAAGGAAAGAAGAAAGAAAGGAAGGAAATAAATTGGTGAAAATGTGTATACAATATTTTTGAAACGTTTATCTTTAGAGAAAGGAGTGAAATGAAGCAGTAATGTGAGAGAGAAGTAGAGATAAAATATTTGCTGTTTTGACTATTGCTGATGTCGTTTAGTTAACATATCTGTTGCTGATGTTGCAACAGTGGAAATATATTATTTTCTTGTATAATGATAAGAAATATCCAGGAAAAGGCAAAAAAAACCTCACCCAACCCTGATGATACAGAAGAGCGAATTGGTAAAGGATGTCCTTCCATAGCTATGTGAATATGACAGCTACTACACAAGTGGAGTCACTGGCTTTAGTTAGAGCTCAGACTGTTCATCCATATTAACATGAGAGGAGATTTATTTGGGCAACGATGTACAGGGATGCACATATGTTAGAGTGGAATTTTGCGGACATGCTCTTGTTTGCCTCTATTTTATTTAGCGTTTTTTGGTGATTTTCTTTCTTTTCTGGGCTACCAGACAAAATGATTTATTTAATCCGAAGCTTAATTAGGATATATGTCATCACTGAGTTTTCTCCATTTGCAGAATCTTTTTTGCCTTCGCTTCAGGGAATTTTTCATATATTATATCTTACACAACTTTTTATGTTTCATTTGTTGGGTTCTTTCCTTCAGGGCTACCTGTTATCTTTATGTTGGATCACCTTTCTCAGTTTTCTTTCTAATTTCTCACTTTTCCTTTTTTAACTGTATTTATTGCAGTTATATTAGGTGTTTTCTATGACAAAAATTTGGTTTTTATCAGTCTCTTCCATTCCTTACTGATTTTAATTTATGTATTAGTTCCATAATGATTTCATTTTTGTCCTCGATTTATTTCCTTAAGTGTGCAATTTCTCTTATCATCTTATTCGTTTGTGGTATCATCTTGTATTTGAATTTCTATTTTACTGAATTCACAGTCTTATTACCTTTTTCTGTAGTAGAAAGTATCTCTGTGGAATTTTCTTCTATTTCTGGTTTTCTTCTAGGTTACTAGTCCAAATTTTGCAAACTATTCTTTTTTTCATCTTTGCCACATTACGTTTACATCGTTACCACAAAATTTCTTTTCATCCAGCTCATAGTTAGGCAGCTCTTCTCCCCTGAGTCATCACATTAGTGCTGATATAACGTAGCTTTCTTTTTGACTCCAGGGTGACCACATATCTTTGTGCAATTCCTTTAATGCACAGGGCATCGTATCCAAAGGGCCTTTAGGGTTGATATTTAGCCAGGTCATCGTTCATGGTGCTGCACATTTTAATGGTGATCTTTTATCTAATTGGCATAAGTTGCCTTATAGTGGTCCTGCTAGAGTCTCTTCCCATCATAACTGAGATCCGGGTTTTTTTGTCTCTTCCAAATTGTAGTTTCAAATCTACTTATTTTGTCTTCTAGTTGTTTTCCTAAAGTTTGAGAGAACGGGGTTGAAAGGAGATCAGCTGAGGCAATATGGAGATATTTTTGGCATACCTTCATACTCAAGCTCTGCTCTCCTGAGAGTTCTTAAATGTCGTGTGCCAGGATCTAGACCACGTACTTGGGAGCAGTGCTGGGAATGGTTTTCATTCTCACAGGGATAATCCTTAAACTGTGAATTCTGTCCCCAATTTGAGGAGAGACTCAGAGCCATTATGCCAGGCACAGAGTCACCTGCTTTGTTCCTTATAGAAAATGCTGTGTTTCTCCCCAGCAGCCATTTAGTCAACTTTCCATCAGTAGGTAAGAAATAGCAGGATCCAAGCCAGTTGATTTTCTCAAAATTTGGAGGGTCTCGGTGAGAATATTCAGAAATTTCTTGACTGAGTAGCATGGTTTCTTTGGGGGATGGCAGTGATTCATTACTGAACAATATTTTCTTGCTCAGTCTGGAATCATGTTTCTTCCTTGCTTAGTCACCTTGAGTCACTTGATTGCTATTACAAGTTTTGATTTTTTAAAAGAATTAGTTATGTTCACTCCGTTAGGGAAAGGAAATTCTATAGTAGCATTTCATCCATTATTTTTAAAACTGGGATACAAATGTCAAACTTTAAAATAGAAAAGTGATTCAAAAATAAAACTATTATTGCATTTTAAAATCATTGCATTTGCTGGTCAGAGCTGTGGTCATTCTAAAATATAAAGAGAATTGTAAACTTGATCACAGCAAATGCTTTGTTTACATAAATACAGCTAAAAAAATTATTTTTCCCAAAGGTGTAGTTATCCTCTACCTCAAAAATTCCCATGACTATCTACTCCCCATACCCCCCCCCCCCTACATTATCAAGGTACAGCCTGTGGTCATAGAAGCTTTATGGACGGGAATCAAAAACATTTGCTGCAGGAGTTCCTTTGGTACAGAATAAATCAATGTTTCAGACCAGAAAAATCCAGGATCTTCTCCTCTTCCTCCTTCCCCTCCTCTCCCGCTTCCCCTCTTCCTCTTCCTCATTCTTCTCCTCTACAAAGATTGTTTCCTCACCATAAAAGATTTACCCCATTCCCCGACTCTTTGTTTGTTCGACTCTCCTTATGGCAACTCCATAAAATCATGCCCACAGGTTTACTTGATGCAAGTGCAAGAAAGGAACATGCTGGAAAATATCAATTCTATTATTTTTGTTTCTTAGCTTCATTCTTCCCTTACAAGTCAGAAATAAGTCAAATGGTGGAAACAATGCAAAGAAGACTTGGCATAAAGAAAAAAAAGTAGCTCTTAAAAAACAGAGTAAACGATAATTTAAGTTTTAGCATATTCTGATAATTCTGTTTTTCCTTCTCATTGACCACAAGAGAATTGTATTTAATACTCTTATCTGATGATCTTGAGTAAAAACTGTAGAATTCCTTGTTTCAAACAGCTCTATTTCCATCCGAAAGGCGAACGTTAGTGTAAATTTACTAATGAATGACGCAGCTAGTAAGCTGGGCTTCCAGCACAATGTAGATCAATCCAAGGCAGGGTTACCAAGACAGGCTCTATGGAATTTTAATGGATTTTTCACGAGAAGACAAGTTTGGGTTGAAAGAAGCTGGTTAAAATTAAATGAGTTGAGGACCAGCCCAGTGGCGCAGCAGTTAAGTTTCACGTTCCCCTTCAGTGGCCTGGGGTTTGCTGGTTTGGATCCTGGGTGTGGACTTACACACTGCTTGTCAAGCCATGCTGTAGCAGGCATCCCACATATAAAGTAGAGGAAGATTAGCTCAGGGCCAGTCTTCCTCAGCAAAAAAAAGGAGAATTGGCAGCAGATGTTAGCTAAGGGCTAATCTTCATCAAAAGTAAATAAATAAATAAATGAATGAAAAAAATTTAACAGCAAGACATTTTGTAGTCTTTAATATATAAGTTCTAAGAGACCCATTTCGCCCCTTATCTTACCATGATAGAGGTCCATATTGTTTGGTTATAAGGAGTTTTCTTACTGATTTGCTTGTTTTGTATCACCTCATGAGGCACTCTCATTTCAGAGGGCATAATTTAGGAAAGGATAATCTTAAAGGTAAGAGGCAAAATTATTGAACAAGTTTAAAGTTTGTTTTCTATACCTCCAAGTCATTTTTCGGCCTATGTTATACCTTTGTGTGACCTTAGTTATGCTTTCAGGACTATTTTATTCGTTTTTTTGTTTCGAATTATGGAATGAAAGTCTTTCTGTAGTGATGGATCTTAAAGAAAGGGGTAACTGAGGTGCAGAGTCTAGGGGAGCCCACACCAGGACCACCAACATCCCATGGGGAGACCTGGGAAGAGTTCGGTCAGCTGACTGGGTTAACGCTACTTCTGCCAACAGAAATTGTAGGTGAGAAAATAAATAGCCATTTTGGTTAAAAATCTGTTCATCATTTTCTGCTGCTTTGAGATAAGGACCCCAGAAATTCCAAGCTATTTTGAAAGGCTCCTCACGGATCTCTGCCTTGCTCCCTAGACTGGTCCTGCTGGTGCACCCTGCACCTGGATGGGTCTAACTTGCTGAAGTACCTACTGGCTTCCAACTGCCAGAAGTGAAGACCTTCCTGGTCCACTGGTCCTCTCAGCATCTCTGCTTCCCCTCACCATGTCCATGTCATTTGGGCAAATGTGTCTTTGGATGTCACATGTAGGCAATAAGGAACAAGGAGGATTGAATCAAGCTTGTTGCTGCCATTGCCTCAAACCATGTTGGATGACTTCTTCTGGCTACCATCATCTCCCTATTATTCCTGCGGAAGCATACTACTACCTCTATCATACTTATTTCAAAAAACCCCCACAAGTTAGCTTTTGCTAAAATAAAGCTGCATAACAAGCCACAGACCTTATGGGCATAAGACTTATACCATTAGCGCTCACACATCTTGAGTCAGCTGGGGATCAGCTAGACAGCTCTACTGACCTTGGCTGGGCTCACTCACATGTGTGGAGTTAGCTGGGTGTTCACTGTTCTAAGCTGCTGTAGGTACAAGGCAACTCAGTTATGCTCCAGGTGTTTCTCATCCTCCAGCAGGCTGGCCTTGGCATGTTCTCATGGTAATGACAGAGGCACAAGAGAATAAACAAAGCCAGAAAGACTTCTTGAAGTTTAGGCCCAGAACTAACTCACTGCCACTTCTGCCTCCATCTATTTACCAAAGCAAGTCAGTGATTGAGTCCAGAATTGAGTGGCAGAGCAGATCGCCCTGCCCACTGGAGCAGGCACTGCAAAGTTACATGGCAAAAGACTATGGATACAGGGAGAGATAAAGTAATGTAGTCAAACGACGTAATTTCCTACATCTCGGGACTAGACACATTGGAGTTGAGTGAGGGCCAACCAGAGCCTTGGTGTTTGACCTTCCTACTCTCCTGTCTCTGCCTCAGTTTTGTACCATTCACCAGGACCCTAATGGACAAGCACCTTCCCCTTCCTCTTGTGACCTGGATGGGTCTCCCTTACATAACACTGTATAACAAAGCCCAATGAGCAAGCCTCTTTAGACATGAAAGAGTGAAATAACATAACTCAGGAGATCCTTTTCTTTTTTGACATCTTCCTTGCATGACTATTCTCTTGCTAGAGAGACTGAGAAATTTAGCTTTGAATCTCAGAGTTGACTATTGGTCTCTTTGCTTTAGGCAATGCACTTTCTCTTCTTCCCTTGAGAAATAACCCATGAATTTAGCTTTGGAAATTTAGGACTGCCAGTGAATATGATTTAACGGAGAAATAAAAACATCAGTTTAATATTTACAAAATACGCTCACATTACATTTTACTTTTAACTTCACGTACAGATTTTACTTCAGGCAGTGGATTTTATTGTTTGATTTCATAGTTTGTTTCAAGGATATTTACATTTTGATACAGGACCTAAGCCTATTTCACCTCTCTGGGTTTTCATTTCCTTATTTATAAAAGTAAAGGCATTGGGATTGAAATGTAGAAGCTTGTAAAGTTACTTAACTTTTCTGGGTTTTAGTTTCCTCATCTGTTAAATAAAGGCTATTGGAAGTCCCTTGCAACCCAATATCCTGTCATTCTTAAAATTCCAAACACCCTCAAGACATAAACTCAAGACTCCAATTATAACAGTGGAATAATTTTAATACTGTGCAAATGGGAAGGGAGATATTTGGAGACAAAAAGGCTTTCTTCAGTACAGTTCAAATCAGACAATGGAACCATAACACAACTTCTAAGGCCAGCTTTTCTGGAGACTGGAACACTGTCTGTATAAAAACCAAAGATTCTGGAGAATGTTGACTTTCTAAGGAAACAAGTCAGGGATACCTAACCCATTTGCACCTAAAGCAGCTAAGCAATTAAAAGAAAATTGGCAATCCATTTAGGTAGAGGAGAAGGTCAACTGAGAGCCTACTCAATAGCAACAAAGGCAGCAAATACAAAATTTGTTTATCAGTAATTACTGCAACTTACTGTACTTCAGTGTTTCTGGTACTGTACCTTCATTTCTCCACTAATCTTCACAAACACTCTGCAAGATAAGCATTATTACCCCAACTTCTAAAAGTGTGAATAAAAGAGATCTACCCAAGAGTACACATGTGTTGGAGGGCACGCATTGTGGCTGGAGGTTTTGTGCATGGTACTGGCTTATAAATAGGTCCAGCACAACTAGTGATTGTTTAGGTCAGCAATGTTGTATACACCTCCCTCACAACCTCTCACATTACCAACTGAGTTGAGAAAGAGTTAGCTGTCTTCACTACTCTTGTTGGAGTGCTAGCTATTCTATCAATGTGTGCACTACATTCTGACCCTGAAGAGGTGTTAGTTACTTTGTATCTGAAAAAGTTCAAGGAAAGAGACGCAGGTTATTGCTGATCATCTTTTGGAGTTAACCATGAGTTAAAATCAGAATATTATTCCCTCCACACATGTGTCAACCACATCTACACAAGTCCATGACAAAAGAACAACATGGAGGTCTACCAAACTCATTCCTCATTAGTCTGATGGAACGATTAACAATAATACTTTGCCAAAAAATGAAAACAATGGAGAAGAATGCTCAGTGGAATGGGAAATTGATACAACAGAAGAAATTCAGGACTGTCTCTGGCAAAATGAGAGATATGGTCACAATGGTACTCGACTTCTTCAGTAAGACATCAAATGTTCATAGTCAGGTTTTGTGAAAAGAGTTTTTTACTAAATTCCTTTGGCTCCCATTTAAAGTATCAAGAGCCAGGCCCAATGGACAGATCTTAAAGCTTCCTCCACAGTGTAGGGGGGATATCTTGTCCTATCTGACTTTGGATTTAGGAAGGAAGACTTAACAAAAGTGTAGCTTTCAAACTGTCTTAGCTCTAACTTACAGCAAGAAATATGTATTTTTATATATACAGTACACACACACATAAGAAAAGTATCACAAAGCAATACTCATGCACCTTTCCAGTGTGCAATGGATTTTCCATTCTACTTAATTTAAAAAGTGATCATTCTTTATTAAATTAAAATTATATCCTGATGACTACTGGGTGATCACAATTTGAAAAATGCTGACTGAGAAGTAACAAAAGAAAAGCTTATATCTTTTGTCATCAGGGAAATATGGGAATAAGGGAAATAGGTACTTCAGAGGAAAACCCACTTTCTTTCCCATTTATCCTGTCAAGCCTAGGGTTTGAGAGTGGTTTTGGAAGTAACCAGGAAAGTAAAGGAGCTTCCTGAGTTTCTGCTTTGCCTCCTATTAGTACTCTAGAAGAGGATGGCATGGAGGTGTGCCAACACACTAATCCAGGGTATCCTAGTTGAAATATATGCAGCAGTGTGCCAAGGTAGTAGGAGGCTTCCAGGCTGGCTGCCCAGAAGCTCCCTCTTGACTTTCATGCATCATGTGTTGAGAACATTAAAGGACCATGTCAAGAGACTTGATAGGTATCTCATAAGGTTGGTTGACTAGTTAACGAGAAATATTCACTATAGTAATGAGAGGAAAGGCCTTGGATCTAGGGCAAGGGAAAGACATGTTACCAGGAACAAATGGAATTGAAAAGCAGACTGACCTGAAAAGCAGGTCAGTTCCTAAGACAAGGATCCAGAATCAAAGATCGGACCACAACATCACCAGCCACACACTTCAACATAGGCGATCAGCAGAGAATCTAGTGATCAGGTAGAGAGAAAGGACGTTGTCAAGGAATCTCAGAAAGACCGAGGGTAGTACAAGGATGCTGCAACTAGATGTAAGCTAGTGTCTACCCCCACTCATCTACCTGCCAACTTTCAAGGGTGCAGTCAACTCCCAGATGCCATCATAGGGTGAGGAGGTGGTATAACAAGACTGAGGAATGTCTCAAGACTTGACTATTTAAACGTTTACACTGAAGAAAACTTATGGGATAACACTACATTTTATATCTGCACCTCCACCCTAAGTCCTCTGTCCAGTTTCATGGGGTCTTGTAAAAAACAACAGATCAGTTATAAAGACAAAGAAACTCCATTTTCTCTTCACATCTGAGAACAGTGTGAGGGAACTCCCAAGCATACTATATAAGTCATTGTGATTTTTTTCCATTGTTCCATAGGCTCATTGACAAATAAAATAATTCTTAAGATCGTTTCACATACAAACGTCAGAAACTTTTAGTATAACAATATTATGAAGGTCGTTAACCTTCTTTCAAGTGTCATGTTATTTGTTCCTTAAAACTGGCTAATGAAGGAATCCTAGTGCCTACAAGTAGGAGACATATCACTGTATTTCTGTTGCTAATGTACGTTGAATATAGCATTTTCTTATTAACCTATCATGAGAATATTATTTGATGAAATTGGAACATAGAAACTGTGCCCCACATATGAAGTCAAATGATGCATTGAGGCAATTTTTAGATAATTCTCGTAAAGTGTTCACTCCTATGAATCATACCAACAAAAACATATCTTCCCAACATTATCTTTGCTTTTTTTTTGCTGAGGAAGATTCACCCTGAGCTTACATCTGTGCCAATCTTCCTCTATTTTGTATGTGGGTTGCCACCACAGCATAGCTGCCAAGAAGTGGTTTAGGTCTGTGCCCAAGAACCAAACCTGGGCCAACAAAGCAAAGTTCGCCACACTTAACCACTAGGTCACAGGACTGGATGCTATCTTTGCTTATTTGTTCATTTATTTATTTTGAGGAAGATTGTCCCTGAGCTAACATCTGTTCCCATCTTCCTCTATTTTATATGTAGGATGCCTTCCACAGCATGGCTTGATAAGCAGTGCTAGGTCCGTGCCCAGGATCTGAACCAGCAAACCCTGGGCTGCCAAAGCAGAGCACACAAATTTAACTGCTGTGCCACTGGGCCAGCCCCCCATCTTTGCTTTTTATGTGTAACTATCATGTGAATTTTTTCCTAAGAGGAAAAATACAAAACTATTCTTTTTTTAAATGAATATATTTTCATATCACACAAATGTCAATTCCTTTAAATGATAACTTTGAGAGTGCATTTGCCATAACACTTTGTTCTTTTGAAGAATTACAGTTCCCAGTTTAAAGTAGATATCTATTACAAATTATAATACTTTCGTTTTACTGAAAAACACCTGTAAATACCTGGTCAAGTGTGCCATACACACAATACTATAAACTTTTCTCATCTAATAGTCTTTTTTTGAAATAAGAGACAATGTATATGAAAGAAACAGAGATTTTGGAGGGAGTGTTTAGAAAAGATTAAGTATTACAGCAAGGTTTTTTGTACTCTACTAGAAAAAATGATTGAAGTTTAATAGTGATTTTAATTTCACTAAGCTTGCTGTGTGTTTGTAATAAAGTGAGCACAAAAATGAGAGGAGAGGAACAGTTTTAAAACACGTTACTTATGGGAATTTCAGCCAAAAAAAATAAGTAATTAAAAAATATCTGTACTAGCTTTCAGAACATGGAGGCTACACTGACATGCCAACTCACCAACAAGAACATGGAAATGATAGAAATATGATCCTCTCCTGGTAATTCAACTGTAGGATAAACTCAAAGATCGTGATAATATCTAAACACACAGAACTCTCAAGACAGGAGGACTTGACTGTTTCCTGATTGGATGTATAAACTCCTCAAAGAAGTGTCTAGTAGCTCTAAAGGCCTGGGGAGGGGGGCTGACAACACAGCATCCTTAGTCCCCATACAGACACTATCCAGAGGGAGAAAAGCCTAAGTGAACAGGTTTGTTACCTGGTCCCAATGTTAAATTGGTCTCTGACATTTCCCTGTTGTTGATTCTATGCTCACAAAACAACTTTCTGATTCAGATTTGTTTCCCCATTTTAGGTCTACCTCTAGAGAAAGAACGCACTAGTCTTATAAGTACAGCTGCTCCAGTCCTTGTGAAAATTATATTTCACTTTATAAATAAATAGCTCTTCTGTTAGTATGTCAGTTTTGAGTGTTGCATTACCAGGAATCTGATGCTGAGAGATGGTCAAAATCTCCACACAGTCTCACCAAAGTAATAAATGATCCTGTGAGGCCCACTGGGAGCTATCCAGCCTGATTTCTTGCTCATTGGCCACCAAGAACTTTATTTACTTATTTATTTTTATTGAAGTATAATTAACATACAATATTATGTTAGCTTCAGGTGTACAACATAGTGATTCAATATTTATATACATTACGAAATGATCTAGTTAACCTTCTCTCATCTTACGAAGTTATTACAACAGTGACTATATTCCCTATGCTGTACTATATTCCCTGTGACTAATTTATTTTTGGAAGGAGGTGAGAGAATGGGCGAAATAGGAGAAGGGGATTAAGAGGTACAAACTACAGTTAAAAAAATGAATTTTTTTAATAGTCATGGTATTTCAGTACAATAAGTGCTGCGTCTTAGATTCTCACCTCTAAAACGAGGATAATGATCCTCGTATGCCTCTGTCGTCTTGCTAGTACTTTGCTTGGTAAATACTATTGGACCCTACTCTAGTCCCCAGCCCTTAATTTCTTGGCCGAAAGAGCCTGCTTCCCAAAATAGAGAGTGAATATTCTAGCTATTTCTAGATCATTGCTTTCCTAGTTTCAACTACTGATGTTACCCAGTCCTGGCCAGCAGAACCCCGTAGGGAAGTTCTGAGAAGTTTTCCTCCCTGATAAAAGAAACGCACTTGAAAAGCTGAAAAACTGCCTTTCCCCCTCTTTTCTATCTTTGGATGCTACTGTGTGAAGACACGATGCCTTGAGCTGCAACAGCCATCCTGTAACCACGAGCAGACAAGGCTGGGGATGAAAGCCGACTTGCTGAGCAGGGTAAGGTGCAAAGATGGAAAAATGTGTGCTCCTTGATGACATTGTTATGCTGCTGCACCAAACCTGGAGCTCTCCTGCTCCAGAGCCCAGACATCTGTGAGATAATAAAGGTCCTTTTGCTGAAGGCATCTCTAGTGGGGTATCCTGTCACTTGCATATAAGAGCAGCCTGTTGATACACAGACCTCACCCTGAGATATTAAGAAGATTACTCATAACTTGATTAAAATATTTATTATGCAAATAAAATTACTAATATGAGCAATTTGAGGCTTTGTCAAGAGAGACATGACTCCTCCGGATAGTAATAGATATAAATGTAATTGCTGCTGCTTTCACCTAAGTCAGTTTCTTTTAGAGGGCTAACACTAACCAAATTAAAGGGGTTTTATATTTTGAGGTTGCATATAGATAATGAAAAGAGTATTTATAATAATGACTTTAAAATATGGGTCTAAACAGGTGCAGAAATAATTAAGATGAAGGGGGGACCCCTCTAGACTCTCCTTCTGTAGGTGTGCAGAGATGGCGGATTATAAACAAAGGGGATGCTTCCTGCACATACTGCTTCTTCCTAAAGGTTTAAAAATAAAACCTGGATCAGCAGAGTCTCCTTTGGGGGCAGCAGCAAATGGGAGAGATCAAGAGCGATTTGAGTTCTCTGGTGCATGTGGTTGTGATTCCCCTCTGACCTGAGAATCATGCCCCCCGCCCACCCCCTTACAACCAAAGATGGGACTGACGTAGACCAGGACTCAACTCTGGCAACTATCTAATTATATTACCAAAGTAGTGAATCTCTCTCTCCTTTCTCTCTCTCTCTCTCTCTCACACACACACACACACACAAAATGTGAGCTCACAGGCTAAAACAACTAGACATTTCACAAGTACGACTACTTCAAAAGGAAGAAAACAAACTGGGCAAAATATTCTGTGTGAAGAAGAAATATTGGAATAGCTTGAATGAAATTTTGTAATAACATCAATAATGTTCCATAAAGATATAAGAGAAGAACTTCACAACATGAACCAAGAATTCAAAATTACTTTTAAAAATAGAAAAAAACAGGAAAAATAAGCTATGAAAAATAAAATTATTGAAATAAAAGCCATAATAAATTGGGAAATAGTCGGATGGATAACAGCTGGAAAAGAAATTAGTGTGAATAATACATCAAGGAATTCTCCCCAAAAGCACTAGTTAATAATTAATAGAAAATTAAAAGATATGAATAATAGAAATAGAAGTCTTAATATCCAGGTAATAGAAATCCCAGAAGAAAAAAAATTGAAAAGAGAAAGTAACTGAAGCAATAATGGAAATCATCTTCATAAAATTAAAGATGAGAGACTCAGATTGAAAAGTTCATAAAGAAACAGGAGAAATGTCAAAAGGAGAGAAAAGGAAAAGTTCAAGCCTATATACCTTAGAGAGACCCTGAAGAAAATTAAAGATAAATTCTAAAAGCTTCAAGAGAACAAACTACAAAAAGATAATCAGAGTTATATCAAATTTTTCCCAGCAACACTGGAAGTGAGAAGATAATACAATAATACTTTTACAATATTGAATGAAAATAATTGTATACTAGAATTATATATCTAGCCAAATTCTTATTCAAATGCTAGGACATCATAGCCTTCAAAGTTGTGGTGAGTGGAATTCTAAATGCCCCCCAAGATGCCTGTCCCACGAGTACACAGATGCATATTTCCCTGAACTGTAAATATGATGGATTTTACTCCTGTGATGAAGTTACGTTGGATGGTCCAGCTGACCTAGAGAAAGAGGTTATCCACAAGGGTGTTGTTTAAACACAGGAGCCCTTTAAGTCCATATCTAGAGATCAGAGACAGGGAGAGTCAGAGATATGAAAAGGCAAAGACATTCTCCTGCTGGCTTTTAAGAAGTGCCTGCCAAGTTTTGGAAAGGGTGACATGGCAGGGAATGGCAGGCAGTCTTTAGGAGCTGAGAATGTCCCCTTAGTCAACAGCCAGCAAGAACTAGATGCTGCCAAAAACCTGAATGAAGTTGGAAGTGGATTTTTCCCCAGAGAACTCCAGGAAAGAACTCAGCCCAGTCAACATCTTTTCAGCCAAGGGAGATCCTGAGTGGGGACCTAGGTATCTGTGCAGACTCCTAATCCACTGAAACAATGAGACAATAAATTTGTATTGTTTTAAGCTGCTAACTTTACACAGCAATAAAAACTAACGTGGGAGTCTCACCACATAAATACTATTTTGAAAACAACCAGAGTTTTCAAATAAGAAAAAGCCAAGAAATACTTCAAGAGTAGGACAAATTAAGAACAGAAAAAGTATACTTTTATTTAACTAACAAACATGGTTGAAAAGCTTCTAAATAAAATATTAGGTAGTTAATTCCAACCATATATATTTTTTTAAAACTATGATTAAATACGGTTACTTTTAAGGCATAATAAGTTACCCCAAAACTTACTAGTGTAAAAAAATAACAACCAGGCTAGCCCTGATGGGTTAGTGGTTAAAGCTTGCTGCTTTCACTGCTTCAGTGCCCTGGGTTCGCTTCCCGCTCACGGAACCACACTGCCCATCCGTCAGTTCCCATACTCTGATGGCAGCTCACATAGAAGAACCATGTGCTGGGGGGCTTTGAGGAAAGAAAACAAAAAGAGGAAGATTGGCAACAGATGTTAGCTCAAGGCAAATCATTCCCTGCAGGAAAAAAAAAAAAAAAAAAACCATAACCATTTTATTTTGCTTGTCAGGAATTTGGGAAGGACGGAGCAGAACAGCTCTTGCTAAGAGTGTCTTTCTGCTACAGTTAGATGTTGGCTGAGATTGCACTCGTCTGCTTTGCCTTCTGGTTAAAGTCTGTGAACTTCAACTTGGCCACATATTAAGAAGAATTAGAGAAATTTAAAATGGCTTTTTTGTGGTCTTATCAGAGTCTTTAAGAACTATTATCTTGCGTGGCCGTCCCCATGGCCGAGTTGTTAAGTTTGTGTGTTTTGCTTCTGCAGCCCAGGGTTTCACAGGTCAGGATCCTGAGTGCAGACACGGCACCACTCATCAAGCCATGCTGAGGAGGCATGCCACATGCCACAACTAGAAGAACCTACAACTAGAATATGCAACTATGTACTGGGGGCTTTGGGGAGAAGAAGAAAAAAAGAAAAAAAGAAGATTGGCAACAGATGTTAGTTCAGAGGCCAATCTTTAAAAAAAACAAATAAAAAATAAAATAAATAAATAGTGAAAAAAAAAACTATTGTCTTGCTTGAGGCTCAAAAATCCTTTTTAATAGTCAAAGCTGAGAAATACCTTTATTGTTCTAGCTGCTATCTGCCTTTCCCACAGAAAAAAATGATCCCTGTTCTTTCAGTAAGTTGGAGCTCACACAATGGCACAATCAACAATTTAACCTGATATCAAAATTTCACACCTACTTTTGTTTTTGGGGTTTTTTTGCTGAGGAAGATTGTCCCTGAGCTAACATCTGTGCCAATCTTCCTCTATTGTGTGTGGGGGACACTGCCACACGATGGCTTGGTGAGCAGCATGTAGGTCTGTGCCTGGGATCCGAGCCAGTGAACTCTGGGCCACCGAAGTGGAGTGCCCAAACTTAACCGCTATGCCACCGGGTTGGCCCCCACATCTACTTTTTACTGCTACCATTACATCAGCTATATGCCAAGCACTGTGTTACAATCGTAGCTATGAAGATGGATGAGATGATATTTCTGCCTGGAGGAGTTCCTGGCCTCAAGGCAGAGACAGACGTGTAAAGAGCTAATCACAATTTTACATAACTAGTCTCGTAATAATGGTATGAGCAAAGCTTATGGGAACACAGAAAGCCCAATTGAAAATACTCAGGAAATAGCTGTGCCTTAGGCAACAGGATTAGACTCTTGCTAAAATAGGACTATTTCATTGGCAAAAATAACAATCTAGAGAAAGCACTGCAGTATATCGTAACCATGGGACAGAAACTGCCAACATCATTTACATGAAAGGAAAATAATTTCTTGTCAGTTCAAGATGTTTGACCCAGTGTCTCATGAGGAAAATAAACCAGTTTTGGCCTTTCCTTTTTCTTGTTTATTTGCTTGTTTGTTAGTTTTCTTTGTTATGCTTTGCTTTTGTTAAAAGATTGCTTTCTAAAATTGCATTTTCCTAAGACTATTTAGTTAAAGACGCATGCAATTTTGTCTTCAAATATTAAAAGTTTCTCTTATTAAAATTTAAAATATTCTTTGTTGTTTTTGATTACCTACTATCTGCCAGACATTAATGAAATGCTATGGGACATATCAAGATGGAAATAAAAACAGGCTTATATTCTGGCTTATATTCTAGTAGGAGAAACTGTGGCACAAAAATAATATACTATCAGGCAAAATGAAACAAACGTTATCAAAATGTTATGGAAAACGAGGCGAATGTGCTTTGAGTTTTGATCTTCATGTTTATTGATTTGGGTTGCTGCCTGTAACCTCAAAAACATAACATAACTTCAGGGTTAGGTTTTCAGTATTTTTCTAACTTCATCCTTAGAATAGAAGTTTACTGCTCCAAGTGGCTCTTGATGAGGACACCAAGTGTCAGAGAAGTTTAATTATTTTTCCATGGTCACATGGTTAAGCCACAAGATTCTGACACAATGTCTCACGGTGTTTACTCTCTAAATCATGGGCAGCAAATTCCTGGCCTGTTTGCTAAATTTGGCTCACAGCTGTCTTGATATTATTATTTTTAGCTACTTCAGTGTTTCAAAATAATGTCTTTAAATTACTTCTGCCAGAGCATGCCTTCTTATGTTGATATATGTATGAATATACATGAGCGTGTGTGTGTGTGTATGTACACATATACATATGTATATATATACACATATGTGTACACATATATGGTTTGGCTGCCTTACAATGGTTGGTCCTCCAAGATCATCTGAGTCTGAAATTCCTGCTGAATCTGTGCTCTGCAGTATATGCCATATACTACATGAAATGCAAGACTCATAGTTCCCAGAAACTTCTAGGTTCAATTTAGCTTCTGGGTCTTTGAACTTACAGCTCCCACTTCTTGGGACAAACATTTCTATCTTTTCTTTTTTTAAATGGAGTATTACTTATATCAAGACTCAGCTAAGGAGCCACCTCCCTCAGGAGTTGGGCCAGTCTGGTTTTGCCATATCTGTTACTCATAAGCACTGTATCCTGAATTTCCCTCTAACAAAACACATTAACTCTATCTCGTGATCATCCATTTACCTCCAAACACATTGTGGGCAGGTGTTATCTATTTGTCTTGGACTCTCTAGTGCTGTGCAATATCTCTGGCGCATAGAAAGATTCCAATAAATGTTTGTCGACAAAATGTTATTTTGTTAAAGGTGGAGAGATGCTAAAAATGGCACGAGAGTTCAATATTATGTGTACTGTCTTATAAAATTACTCTGGAATAAGCACATTCTTTGGATGTGATTTAACATTTTATGCTTTTTTGTCTTTAATTATATTTTAAAATCCTCTAGGGAAAATCTTAAATTATATAAGTAGTCAAAATGATATTGAAAAAGGGGGGAATAAACAAAGAAATTTTACTACCTGAAAAAACATTTTTGAAAGTATGGCTTCATAAGGTTGGATCTAGGCCAAAGGAAAATAAAATATACGGTAGAGTACAATAAGGAAATCAATAAAATTTATAGTGAAGCCCAAATAATGGTTGGCAATATAACTACAAAGCTTCAGGAAATTGTTAAGCAGTGACTCCTAAAAAAAGTAGACACAGAGATTTTCCAATGTTTTCAGTAAATCGTGAGAGTCGGCAATGATGGAGATGGAGGGGAGAGGCAAGATCACTCTAAAAGTCTTGTGAGTATCATGGCAGGCTATTGATACCGACTAATTCTGAATGTTGATACAAAATATGATGATCAAAATGCGTGAGTTAAGTTTTCAATGTAATTTTCTTGCTTCTACTTAGGATGTAGAAAGTTGCATGAGAACGTCATGGGAATGAGAATAAGCAGGATAACCAACAAAAATCAGAGCTTTATTATTTAAGCTCATCTGAGAGCTGAAATCACAAAGCAATCTAAGGAACCAAATGCAGATGGAAATCAAGCCCTCCGAGGAAAGACGAGACCCATGGCTAATTCATCTTTGGCAGGAGAGAGAGAGGAGGGAGCTCTCCTAGACACAGGTAAGCAGAAAACAAACTTTCAATGAATTTTTAAAGTCCAAATGTGTGGCAATTTCAAATGAGTAGAAACCCCAAACACAAAGGGAGTGTGTACTCACATGCCAAGCCTTTTTCAATTGACCTTCACAGAATGGTTGTGAAAAATTAAGGGCAGAGCAAGAGGGCTGAGGTAGGTCCTATAGGTATCCTGGGCATTAGACTTAGTAGGAAGCAGAGGTTGTCTATTGCCGGGGGAAGAGCAAGAACGCTGGGAGAGATGCTCCTTTCTTGCTCCCTGAGGACCAGGTATGTGGAGCCTGCTGAAGTCTGAGGGAAAGGCAAGGGCACAGAAAGAAACCTTACAACCACTCTGGACTTTATGCTAAATTGAAGTTAGTGGCTTCCATGGTTCTAGGAGGGTCTGGAAAGCTGAGGTGCACCTAGGGAGGTGCAGTTTTACGGGGCCTTCTGAAGGCAGACGGGAGGGCATGAGAACTGAGATAAACCCTCCAGGCACTCGGATCCCAGTGTCTGCTAATAGGAGGGCTCTGATCTAGCCCTCAAATAATCTGAAACCTGTGGTGAATGGAATCTAATGAAAACAACTGCGAAGCTTAGGCTTAGTTCAAATCCACCATAGCAGCCTGGTAAAAGGAGAGGCACCCTTTCCTAGGAAAAAATGTTGTGTACTCGGTCTCTGTTTTTGTTTTTTTTTAAATTTTATTGAGATCGTATAGGTTTATAAAATTGTGTAATTTCAGATGTATGTTATTAGATATTGGTTTCTGTATAGCCTGCATCATGCCCCCAATAGTCTAGTTTTTATCTGTTACCATACACATGTGCCCCTTTGCCTCTTTCACTCACCCCCCTACCCCCTACCCTCTGGTAACCACTAATCTGTTCTCTTTGTCCGTGTGTTTGTTTAGCTTCCACATGTGAGTGAAATAACATGGTGTTTGTCTTTCTCTGTCTGGCTTATTTCACTTAACATAATACACTCAGGGTCCATCCATGTTGTTGCAAATGGGACCATTTTGTCTTTTTTTTGGCTGGGTAGTATTCCATTGTGTGTGTGTATATGTCACATCTTCTTCTTTTTTTTTTTTTTGCTCAGGAAGATTTGCCCTGAGCTAACATGTGTTGCCAATCATCCTCTTTTCTTTTTTTGGTTTGAGGAAGATTAGCCCTGGGCTAACATCTGTGCTAGTCTTCCTCTATTTTATGTGTGGGTCACTCTCACAGCATGACTGATGAGTGGTGTAGGTCTCTGCCCAGGATCATAACCCACAAACCTGGGCCGCCAAAGCAGAGTGCTAGAGCCAATCACAATGCCACAGGGCCAGCCCCCTATGCCACATCTTCTTCTTCTTTTTTTTTTTGAGGAAGATTAGCCCTGAGCTAACATCCGCCACCAATCCTCCTCTTTTTTTGCTGAGGAAAACTGGCCCTGAGCTAACATCTGTGCCCGTCTTCCTCTATTTTATATGTGGGACGCCTACCACAGCATGGCTTGACAAGCGGTGCATAGGTCCACACCCGAGATCCAAACCAGCAAACCCCGGGCCGCCAAAATGAAGTGTGCGAACTTAAGCGCTGTGCCACTGGGCCGGCCCCACACATCTTCTTTATCCATTCATCAGTTGATGGGCACTTGGGTTGCTTCCATGTCTTGGCTATTGTGAATAATGCTGCAATGAACATAAGCCTGCATAGATCCATTTGTATTGTTGATTTAATGTTCTTTGGATAAATACCCAGTAGTAAGATAGATGGATCATATGGTATTTCTATTTTTAGTTTTTTGAGAAATCCTCGTGCTGTTTTCAATAGTGGCTGCGTCAGTTTACATTCCCACCAGCAGAATATGAGGGTTCCTTTTTCTCCACATCCTCTCCAACACTTATTATTTCTCATCTTATTAATTACAGCCATTCTGATGAGTGTGAGGTGATATCTCACTGTAGTTTTGATTTGCACTTCCCTAGTAGTTACTGAGATTGAACATCTTTTCCTGTGCCTGTTGGCCATCTGTATATCTTCTTTGGAAAAAAGTCTGTTCGCATCCCCTGCTCATTTTTGATTGATGTGTTTGTCTTTTGGTTGTTGAGTTATATGACTTCTTTATATATTTTGGAAATTAACCCTTGTCAGATATATGATTTGTGAATATTTTCTCCCAGTTGGTGGGGTGTTTTCATTTTTTTCACGGATTCATTTGCCTTTCAGAAGCTTTTTAGTCTGATGTAGTCCCATTTGCTTTTTTCTTTTGTTTCCCTTGCCTGAGTAAACATGGTATTCAAAAAGATGCTGCTAAGATAGATGTCAAAGAGAATACTGCATGTGTTTTCTTCTAAGAATTTTATGCTCCTCAGGTCTTACATTTAAGTCTTTAATCCATTTTGAATTAATTTTTGTGTATGGTGTAAGATAATGGTCTACATTCCTTCTTTTGTCTGTGGCTACCCATTTTTTCAACACCATTTATTGAAGAGACTTTACTTTCTCCATATGTTCTTGGCTCCTTTGTCAAAGTTTAGCCATCCAGAGATGTGTGAGTTTATTCCTGGGCTCTCAATTCTGTTCCATTGATCTATGTATCTGTTTTTGTGACAGTACCATGCTGTTTTGATTACCATAGCTTTGTAGTAAATTTTGAAGTCAGGGATTGTGGTGCCTCCAGCTTTGTGAATAATTGAATGGTTTACAACATTATTTTAAAATATGGTACTATTATCTAAGGTAATATAAGGCAGATTATACTATTCTACAATGGCAGCTTAAATATCACTTTTCTTTCTATAAATAGCTGTTTGTAAAGCAAACAGGGTTTGCTTTGGCTATTTGGGGTCTTTTGTTGATCCATTTAAATTTTAGGATTCTTTGTTCTATCTCTGTGAAGAATGTCATTGGGATTCTGATTGGAATTGCATTGAATTTGTATATTGCTTTAGGTAATATGGACATTTTAACTATGTTTATTATTCCTACCCCTGAACATGGAATATCTTTCCATGTCTTTATGTCATCATCTATTTCTTTCAATGATGTCTTATAGTTTTCAGTGTATAGGTCTTTCACCTCCTTGGTTAAATTTATTCCTAGATATTTTATTCTCTTTGTTGTGATTATAAATGGGATTATATTGTTAACTTCTCTTTCTACTAGTTCATTATTAGTGTATAGAAATGCAAATGATTTTTGTAAGTTGAGTTTTCACTCTGCCACTTTGCTGTAGTTGTTGATTATTTCTAATAGCTTTCTGGTAGATGCTTTAGGGTTTTCTTTTTTTTCTTTTTTTTTTTAAAGATTTTATTTTTTCCTTTTTCTCCCCAAAGCCCCCCGGTACATAGTTGTGTATTCTTCGTTGTGGGTTCTTCTAGTTGTGGCATGTGGGACGCTGCCTCAGCGTGGTCTGATGAGCAGTGCCATGTCCGCGCCCAGGATTCGAACCAACGAAACACTGCGCCGCCTGCAGCGGAGCGCGCGAACTTAACCACTCCGCCACGGGGCCAGCCCCTAGGGTTTTCTAAATATAGAATCATGTTGTCTGCAAGGAGTGAGAATTTTCCTTCATCATTTCCAGTTTGGATACCTTTTACTCCTTTTTCTTGCCTAATTGTCCTGGCTAAAACCTCCAGTACCATGTTGATTAGGAGTGGCAAGAGTGAACCCCTTATCTTGTTCCTCTTCTCAGAGGGATAGCTTTCAGTTTTTCACTGTTAAGTATGATGTTGGCTGTGGGTTTGTCATATATGGCCTTTATTATGTTGAGGTACTCTCCTTCTATACCAATTTTTTTGAGAGTTTTTATTATAAATGGATGTTGGATCTTGTCAAATGCTTTCTCTGCATCTATTGAGATAATGATGTGATGTTTATTCCTCATTTTGTTAATGTGGTGTATCATGTTGATTGATTACCAGATGCTGAACCATTCATGTGTCCTTGGTATAAATCTCACTTGATCATGGTGTATGATCCTTTTAATGTATTGCTGTATTCAGTTTGCCAATATTTTGTTGAGGATTTTTGTATCTATGTTCATCAGCAAAACTGGCCTTTTCCTTCTTTGTGTTGTCCTTCTTTGTGTTGTGTTGTGTTGTGTAGTTTTCCTTCTTTGTGTTGTCCTTATCTGACACTGGGATCAGGGTTATGTTGGCCTTGTAAAATGTGTTAGGAAGTGTTCCATCTTCTTCATTTTTTGGAATAGGTTGAGAAGAATAGGTACTAAATCTTCTTTGAATGTTTGGTAGAATTCTGCAGAGAAGCCATGTAATCCTGGACTTTTGTTTTTTTGGAGGTTTTTGATTATTGTTTCAATCTCTTTACTTGTGATTGGTCTATTCAGATTTTCTGTTTCTTCTTGGTTCAGTTTTTGGTAGCTGTACCAGTCTAAAAATTTATCTTTTTCTTCTAGGTGTCCAATTTGTTAGCATATAGTGTTTCACAGTATTCTCTTATAATCCTTTGTATTTTTGTGGTATCCATTGTAATTTCTTCTCTTTCATTTTTAATTTTATTTATTTGAAACTTCTCTCTTTTTTTCTTAGTGATTCTGGCTAAGTGTTTGTCAATTTTATTTATCTTAAAGAATAAGCACTTAGCTTCGCTAATCCTTTCTATTATTTTTTTAGTCTCTATTTCATTTATTTCAGCTCTAATTTTTATTATTTCCCTCCTTTGGCTGAATTTGGGCTTTGTTTGTTCTTCTTTTTCTAGTTCTGTTAGGTGTAGTTTGTTATTATTTATTTGAGATTTTTCTTGTTTGTTGAGGTAGGCCAGTATTGCCATAAATTTCCTTCATAGGACTGCTTCCCTGGATCGTATAAAAGTTGGTATGTTGTGTTTTTGTTTTCATTTGTCTCCTGATATATTTTTATTTCTCCTTTAATTTCTTCATTGATCCATTGGTTGATCACTAGCATGTTGTTTAGTTTCACATATTTGTGACTCTCCTAGCCTTTTTCCCGTACTTGATTTCTAGTTTCACAGCATTGTGGTCAGAAAAGATGCTTGGTATGATTCCAATCTTCTTAAATTTATTAAGGCTTGTCTTTTTTCCCAACATATGGTCTATCTTTGAGAATGTTCCATGTACACTTGAGAAGGTTGTGTTTTCTACTGTTTTTGGATGGATTGTTCTATCTATATCCATTAAGTCCATCTGATCTAGTATTTTGCTTAAGGACATTGTTTCCTTGTTGGCTTTCCGTCTGGATGATCTATCCATTGATGTAATTGGACCATTGAGGTTCCTATCATTGTGTCGCTGTTAATTTCTCCCTGTGAGTCTGTTAATAGTTCCTTTATATACTTTGGTGCTCCTGTGTTAGGCACGTATATATTCATAGGTGTTACGTCATCTGGTTGAATGTCCTTTTTATCATTACATACTGCCCCTCTTTTTCTCTCATTGTCTTTTTTACCTTGAAGTCTACTTTGTCTGAGTATGGCAACACCTGCTTTCTTTTGTTTGCAATTTGCTTGAAGTATCATCTTCTATCTCTTCCTTTTCAGCCTGTTTGTCTTTAGAGCTGAGATGTGTTTCCTGGAGGCAGCATCTGTTGGGTCTTGTTTTTTAATCCATCCAGAAACTCTTTGTCTTTTGATTGGAGAAGTAATCCATTTACGTTTAGAGTGATTATTGATATATGAGGGCTTAATACTGTCATTTTATCGTTTGTTTTCTGGTTGTTCTTTATTTCCATTGTTTCTCTTCCCTTATATCTCTGACTGCCATTTCAGTTTCATGGTTTCCTGTGATGGTTTTCCCAGTTTCCTCTTCATTTATTATCTGTGACTCTGCTCTGATTTTTTGTTTAGTGGTTACCATGAGGTTTGTATCAAAGATCTCATAGATGGGATAGTCCATTTTCTGATAGCCTTGTATCTCCATTAGCCTAAGTAGGTTCTGTCCCTTTCCTCTTCCCCTTCTGAGTTATTGTTGCTATAAATTTTTCTTTTCTGTGTTGTGGTTTTGTGACTAAATTGAAGTGTTTATAGTTATTTTTGATGCTTTCCTTCCCTTTGTGTTTTCTGTTATAATTAAATGTTTACTGACCTGTTCTGATATAGAGCTGCAATTTTCTGATTCTGTCTGTCTATTTATCTCCTTGTTCAAGATTTTGTAAAGTTTTACATTTTTGTTAGAGATAGGAAGGCTTCTTTCATCATGTCTTGTAGGGAAGGTCTAGTGGAGATGCACTCCCTCAGCTTTGTTTATCTGGGAATGCTTTTACTTCTTCATCGTATCTGAAGGATAGTTTTGCTGGATAGAGTATTCTTGGCTGAAAGTTTTTGTCGTTGAGTGTTGTGAATATGTTATTCCACTCTCTCCCAGCCTGTAAGGTTTCTGCTGGGAAATCCACTGAAAGCCTGAAAGAGGTTCTTTTGTATGTTATTTTCTTCTGCCTTGCTGCCCTTAGTTCTTTATTTTTGTCATTGGCTTTTGCCAGTTTTAATAGTATATGCCTTGGAGAAGGTCTTTTTATATTAATGTAATTAGGAGTTCTATTGGCTTCATGTACTTGTAAGTCCAGTTTTTCCCCCAGCTTTGGGAAGTTCTCAGCTATTATTTATTTTAACAAGCTCTGTGCCCTTTCTTCTCCTCTTCTCCCTCTGGAATACCTATAATCCTTATGTTTCTTTTCCTAATTGAGATGGATATTTCTCGAAGTGTTTCTTCATTTTAAAAAAATCTTAGCTTTCTCTCCTCATCCACCTGAAGCATTTCTATATTTCTATCCTCTAAATCACTAATTCTGTCCTCCCTAATGTCACCTCTATTTTTTATCTCATTAATTGTGTTCTTCATATCCAGAATTTCTCTTTGTTGTTTTTTTTTTAAGTTTCAATCTCTTTGGTGAAATATTTCTTCTGCTCACTAATTTTATTCCTGAGCTCAATGAACTGTCTTTCTGAGTTTTCTTGTAATTCATTGAGGTTCTTTATGATAACCATTTTGAATTCTCTGTCATTTAGAATGTAAATTTCTGTGAGTTCAAGATTGGTTTCCAGAGAATTGTCATTTTCCTTCTTCTCTGATGTGTTAATGTAGTTCTTCATGGTGTTTGATGAAGTGATCCTTTGCCAGCACATCTGTGGTAGTATCAAGTCACAGATTCTACCTACCACCTCTGGGGGGTGGGCAGGAGCTATGTTTTCTCATCCCACCACATCTGCTGGAAGTTGTGCTGGTAGGGCTATTCTGTGTTTGTCCAGACTTGCCTTAGCCATTCTCTAGATTATGCTCACGTGGGCATGGCCTCTGTGCTGGGTGAGCAGGTCAGGTACCATAGGAAGGGACTCTGTTCTCATCAGGAGACTGGCTGAGCCAGAGGGGCACCTCTGCAGAGGCTAAGTCACTACTCAGTGGGTCCTGTGGGCTGCTTGTTCTGCAGGCAAGGTACCTTCTGAGTGGGTGAGCTGCCTTCACACCTACACTGTGCTAAGGGCAAGGCATGCTCACATAGGGGCTGAAGCACCACTTGCTGGATGCTGTGCACTGATGTGCTCTGTGGGTAGGGGCACCTTCTGTTTATTCAGTCTATACTGTTAATTTACTCAGAATATCCAGCATTCATAGAAAAAAATTGAGACATCCAAAGGATCAACAATTAATGACCAATTATCAAGAAGTAATAGTCACTAGGACCAGAGCCAGAGATGACCCAAATTTTGGAGTCATAAGACAGGGATATTAAAATACAAGTTATTAAAAATAATTTAAGAATTTATTGGAGAGGGATGACTAACTTGTGTACTGATGGTGTATTAGTTTCCTATTGTTGTAACAAATTATCATAAATTTAGTGTCTTAAAAAAACACAAATTTATTATCTTCAAGTTCTGGAGGTCAGGACACTGAAATGGACTTTATGGGCTAAAATCAAGCATCAGCAGGGCTGCATTCCACCTATGGGAGAATATGTTTCCTTGCTTTTTCTAGCTTCTAAAGGCTGCCTGCATTCCTTGGCTCATGGCCCCTTCCTGCATCTTCAAGCCAGCATCATAGCATCTTCAAATCTCTTTCTAACTCCCCTGCCTCCCTCTTTCACTTATTAGGACCTTGTGATTACATTGGGCACACCTGATAATCCAAGGTAATCTCACCATCTCAAGGTCAGCTGATTTGCAATCTTAATCCTATATGAAACCTTGACTCCCCTTTGCCATGTGACATTTCATTCACAAGTTCTAGAGATTGGGGCATGGACATCTTTGGGGGACATTATTCTGCCTACCACAGATAGAGAATTTCATCAGAAAGATGTGTTATAAAAGCTAAGTGGAAATGCTAAAAAAATTGATAATAAAAAGATGAAGATATCTTTTGATGGGCTTATTGGCAGACAGAGCCGTTCATATGCTGAATCATAAAACATGTATCAGTAAACTTAAAAGTATTAAAATGATACATAGTATGCTCACTAATATAAAATTAACTGAAGAATTAAAAGCAATAATATATCTAGAAAATCCAAAGATACTTGGAAATTATACAACTAAATAACCCATGAGTCAAAAAAGAAATCACAAAGGAAATTAAAAGGTAGTCAGAACATGGAGATAATGAAAATAATACATATAAAAATATGTGGGATGCAATAAAAAGGAGACCCTAGAAGAAAATTGTATCTTTATATAGCTATAATACATGAGGGAAAAGGTGTAAAGTCCGTGCTGTATGTTTCCAGTTTAAGAAGATAGAAAAAGGAGAGTAAATTATACACAACGTGAGGAGAATGGTTGTGTTGATCTTTTCAAAGAACCAATTTTGGGCTTCATTAATTTCTTCTAGTCTCTATTTCATTAATTTCTGCTCCAGTTTTTACTGTTTTCTACCTTTCCTGGCTTTATGTTTAATTTGCTCTTCTTTTTCTAGTGTCTTAAGGAAGAATTTTTTTGGAGATTTTTTGTTGTTGTTGTTGATGAGTCCTGTCTCTTTTTTTTCCTCCCCAAAGCCCCAGTGGATGGTTGTATATCCTGGTTGTAAGTCATTCTAGTTCTCCTATGTGAGCCACCACCACAGCATGGTGACTGACAGACAAGTGCTGTGGTTCCACAACTGGGAAGTGAACCCAGGCCACAGAAGCAATGAGCACCAAACTTTAACAAATAGGCCATCAGGGCTGTCTCTGAAGGTTTTTATTCCATGAATTTTGCTGATGTTACTCTGGCTCTGTGGGATATTGACATTCAACTCCCCATCCTATCCAGTCTTTTGGGGATAGGAGGTGCCCAGATTAAATGAGGGATTTGAGCAGGGTTCACAATAGATGAGGTGGAGACTTTAGGCCAATTCAATGTACTTTTGCTGGCTTTTCTACATCCAAATGTGTAGTATGAATTGATGTGTTATATGCATGTACTTACTACTCCCTTAAGTGTCAAAGGAAAAGCTAGATGCAGAGAAAGTGCTAATACTTTTGGGGACCCACAACTCTAATGACTTCTTTGAACTTTAAGTCTCTACAACTGATGATGATGCCAATATAAGACTCTGGAAAAGGGAGGCAGCTATTACTGGGAGATAGACCTTGGGTTTCAGATTCAGCAGCTCCAAGTCACATCCAGCTATTAGCTTGTTTTAGGGTTCTTCTCAAAAATGAACTCCCAACTCAAGGAATCCTTGTGTCTCTCTGGCCTGATATTTCCATTTTGTGGTGGTTCAACTCAGACTCCATAACTGACAAGTTTGGAAGGGTACATAAAGCCTTGCTTGACAAATGGAAATGGTATATTCAAGAAAGCAACTGGCCTGGCTCCAGAAGTTTCTTGACTTTACAAGAAAAAGTGTTACCCATCTCATTGGGAGAGACATTATCCCCGACTCTGTTGCTTAAAGCAAAGCCACTGGATTTTCTTAATTCAAAGAGATTTCCCTAAATGCCTGGGCCTAGTTTACTTATAGCTTGGCCAAGCTGAAACCTGATGATGACTACCGGATTGCAGCCACAGTTCAGCCTTTGTTCCAGGCATCCAGGGTCAAAAATAGGCATGGTTACTTTGCATATTTGCAACACTCAAGGCATTTCACATAGCTCTGTTTAGTACTCACCTCAGTGAACCTTGTTATACCTTTATTGACTCTGTTTTTTGTCAATGGCCAGGCTGTTTGGTCTGTCACTTAGAAAACAACAGACTGACAGATTAAAGACAGCCTCTTTGGGGCCGTGAGCTGTAGAAATAAAATCATGATTAAAGATGATACTGTCTGAGTCACACATGTGAATGCCCATGGTAAGGGCCTGTTTTCTGATGAGACTGCATGGAATCAAGCTGCTAATTGAGCTTAATTGCTAACAGAGTCTTCTCCACGTGGATGCCACTAGTGCTGCCTCATTCACCATTGCACTAGACGTGGTAACACATTCACCACCAGAAGCTTGGCACATAATAAAAGACTTGGTTTTTGATTCAGCGGATAGCACTACCAGACTTGTGTCTCCTACCAAAAGTTGGCCCATGTGTCTTGCAGGGGAGGAGATCACATCGTCCAGGCATTACCCCTCCTGTTCCTAGAAAACTGACTATATTAGACCATTCAACCTTTTCAGGACTATCATAGTGCCTCACTGTTGTTGACACATTTTCAGGTTACAGTGTTATTCTTCCAGTCTGATCAGCCAACTCTGGTTACATTATTGTGTCCCTTAAAACTAACCTATGTCATGTTTCTGACTTTCTGGACCATTTGCAGTTGGGAAATGATGCACCTTTTATCACAAAGGCCACTCAACAATGGATAATGGTCAAGGTAATTAATGCACTTTCCACACTTCCCGCCATCCGGAGACATGTGATATTTTTGAGTGTTAGAATGCCTTTTCAAAAATAGACTCAAAAAAAAAAAAAAAAAGAGAGACTCAAAAGGATTTCTGACTCTGCCTCTCTCATCTCCCCCTTGTCCACAAGCCTTAGTAGGTAGTTTGGTCACTAGATGCAACTGACCCCAGAAAGAGATAGTCCTCTCTTAGTCACTTCCCCTGTAATGATCAGGATAAAAAGGATGGGGGATTACACAGATATATTTTGAAAAGTTGAGATTCTGCTCTGATCCTTCCTGGATATGATGCTTTCTTTCTTCCTAACAGTAAACCAAGGTCAGCCTTGTAGGTACATCATCTTGGTGGTAAACCAACCAAAAGGAACCTAAGGGATTCAAACTTAATTCTGCTTCAGGCACCTGGATTTCCTTGTTGAACTGACAGTACCCTGGATCATAAGGATAATGACAAGTTGGCTGAGTGCACTGATCACTCAGTCCCCCTACAGTGGACCATGCAGACCAAATGGGAAGGACTTAATGGCTTTCTATAAGTTTTATTAAAATGCCTTTTTTCTTCTAGCACCTGACCCTTCTCTATGGAAAAGTAAGAGATGATTGAGGGGAAAAAAGTGAAATTGTAGCTACCAGAATGGGGGACACAGTTTTGTAATGACTAAGAGAGAGTAACAATCCCAGCTCTTGGGGAAGGAAGCACTTAGATCCCAGGCGGTATGGAGGAGGGTGGGATGTTAATGATGTTTGTCTTTCAGAATCACCCTTGGAAGTTTCTTCATGAAGGGAAATTCCCTACTGCAACTCTACCAAACTATTGCGAATGCCTTGAATTTAACTGACTGCAGAGTTGGCCAACCCTGCTACATGGTTCTGACCATGATTTGATTGCCATTCCCCACAACCTTATTATAAAGTATATCAGAAATAGCAGGGAATGATCCCAGGTCCTCCATCTCCCATGGAAAACACTTGTTATCACATCTGGCTATCTTTCCCACTACCTTTCTCAGTCATTCTGTGGAGCAAACAAATGCCACCCAGCTGGGGGTGAGGATAAACAGCACAGATTGGAGTATCTCTCCTCAAAGGGTCTCGCCAAAAACATAGAATATACTCAACTACTTGAACTGAACTGGGAAGTGTAAGACCTACCAATCAGCTAGGAGACTACATTGGAGACACTATAATCTCCTTGACTCATGTAGGTCCCACTTGGAGGGTCCCCAAATTTGTAAGCATCATTTTCTTTCCAGGTAGCACATGTGCCCCCGAAATGATGCTTTGTGCATTGAAGCCAGCACTGACTTGCTTCCCTCCTGAAAATACTGTGATTTGTACCTTATGATAGTTATATGGGACCTTCATGTATTTAAGGAAACGTAATAAGTAGATCATGTATCTGTCAGATGACTGCAGAGACCTCTCCAAAATGAGACTATACTTGGTTACTTGAAAGGATTCCCCAAAGGGAAAACTGTCTAATTATTTATCTCTATGATGGATTCATCCAATTCCAACTTGTATGATATTTGTCCCTGATTTTGGCTGAAGTAATCAGTGGCATCACTTTAGACCTGGAAGAGATGCAAGTCTGTGTCAACTCACTGGTTGGCATTGTAATGGATGATAGAATTGCACTAGACTTCCTCTTTGTAGGCCAAGACAGAGGTCTATGTAACCACTGATATGTTAAGTTATCCCTGAGCCATGTGGAAAGGTCAATACAGAAATGAAAAAAGCCTCTGGAATATCAGGGTATGCCCTGGTTCAGCTGGCTTGACTGAAACCATGGGAAGAGGAGCATGGTTGTGGTTAATACTGTAGGCTGACCTTATCCTAGTGTTTGGAACCCTGTTTACAGTAGCCTTATCAAATGTTGTATAAGAGAAATAAACATATTTTGTTCTAACCTCTGTTGGTTAGATTAATCAGAGTAATCAACAGGATGTTATACTCATGGAAAAATTTACCAGAAGCCAATATGGCATAAAAAGTGGAGATCCATATGATTGGAATAATTCCCTGCAGGTTTCGTGTTTTCCTGTGCTATGTGACCAGAGGCACTGACAGCCTTAGTATCAAACTATCTTTTTTTGTTCTTTCAGTGAGGAAGATTGGCCTTGAGCTAACATCCACGCCAAACCTCCTCTGTTTTGTATGTAGGACACCACCACAGCACAGCCTGATGAACAGTGTGCAGGTCTGCATGCAGGATCTGAACCCATGAACACCAGGCTGCTGAAGTGGAGCGTGCAGACCTAATCACTATACCATCAGGCCAGCCCCCACAAATGGTTTTTTAAGAGTGTGTATGTTTTTTTTGTAACAGACTTTATTTTTTAGGGTAGTCTTAGGGTTAGGGAAAAATGGCACAGCAAGTATAGAGAGTCCCATATACTGCCTACCGCCTTGCATCATCAGCTCCCCACAGTTTCCTCCATTATTAATATCTTGCATTTGTGTGGTGTACTTGTTACAATTGATGATCCAATTTTGATACATTATTATGGACTAAATAAAGCCCTTAGTTTACATAAGAGTTCACTTTTTATGTTGTACAATTTTACAGGCTTTGACAAATGGTTAATGTCACAAATCCATCATTCCAGTGTCTTACAGACGAATTTCACTGCCTTAACAATGCCCTGTCCTCCACCTGTTCATTCTTCTCCCCTTCCCACTAAACTCCTGGCAACTACTGTTCCTTTTTGTTGCCTCTGTAGTTTTGCCTTCCCCAGAATGTCATTTATTTGGAATCAAACAGTATGTAGCCTTTTCAGATTGGTTTTTCAGTAATATGCATTTAATGTTTCACCATGTCTTATCTTGATAGCACATTTCTTTTATCACTGAATAATATTCCATTGCATGGAGGTACTATGGTTTGCTTACTCATTCGTATATTCAAGGACATCTTGGTTGCCTCTAATTTTTAATAACTATGAATAGAATTGCTTTTAACATTCATGTGTAGGTTTTGGTGTGGACATAAGTTTTCAACTCATTTCAATAAATACCTAGGAGTGCTATTGCTGGATCATACGGTAAGAGGATGTACAGTTTTGTAAGAAACTGCCAAGCTGTCTTCCAAAGTGGTTGGACCATTATGCATTGCCACCAGCAATGAATGAGAGCTCCTGTTGCTCCACGTCCTTGTTGGCATTTGGTGTGGTCAGGGTTGGGTATTGCCACAAACCCACTGCATGTATAATATCCACCTGGGCCCCACTATTATCACCTCATGAGAGTTGGAGACAAAGGGAACGGACAGAAATATATTGATACTCATGCTGCTAACTGTGCTCTGAGGAATAAAGTCTTTTGTCTCTGATTCAGTAGTCTCAAGTCTTCTGCCAGAATCCACAAAAGTGCCAAGCAAACTTTTTAGCTTGTAAAAGAGTAAAATCCCAGACTCCTTACAGTTCTTGACATGTACATCCACCAAAAAAGACTTACACAAGAATATTTATTGTAGCTTTATTCATAATAGCACACACCTGGACAGAAAATATCCAACAATAGGTGAATAGATAAACAAATTCTGGTATTTCACACAGTGGAATGCTACTTAGCAAAATAACGGAATGAATTACTGATGTGCACAATTACATGGATGAAAATCCACAACATGCTGACTAAAATAAGGCAGACTGGAAAGGTCACATGCTGTATGTTTCCATTTATATGAAATTCTAGAATTAGCATAACTAATTTATAGTTAAAGAAATAAGAACAGTGTTTGTTTCTGAGTGGCAGAGAATTATTGGAATAGAACTAGAGGGAAATTTCTTAGGTGAGGGAGCGCTTGATGAGGATGTAATTTACATAGGGGCACTGTCAAAACTGATCAAACTGTGTGCGTAAGTTCTTTGTACCTTTCTTGTATGTAGATTATACCTTAATAAGTAACAAAAAAGTTAAATATAACCACTAGATGAATAAAAACATACAAAATTTCCAAATCAAAAAAACGTAATTCGAGTCAGCAATATAACATAAAGGAACAAATAAAGACGAACACAAGAATATGTGTAAATAGAAAACATAAAATAGATGCTCAGATAAGTCAAAATATATCAATAATCACAACTAATTCTTTTCAAAGGACAGAAGTTTCCAGGTTAAGTGACATAAAAGAAATGTTAAAAAGAAATGTTAAAATTCTAGTCACTAGTGCTTTGCAAGAGGAACCTGGAAAGCAATATGAAGCCAAAAGGGTAAAGGCTAAAGGAGGGAAAGTAATGTAACAAGCCCACAACTAACTAAAATAAATACTTTATGGTATATCAGAAAACATATATTGCCAGTCAAAAGAAATAAATTCAAGATTACAGTTTTATATATTGTTATAAGACACAATCTACCAATATTTTATAGCTCATGAATCTTTTATGCATCTAACATCACGGCTTTAAAGTAAAGGAAAAATTGCTAGAAATTTAAGAAGTACCTCACAAAGGTACAATCATAGTGGAATCATTTAAACAGTTCTCTCAAAACTTGGCAGATAATGGAGACAAAATGTGTCAATATGCATGATCTGGCTAATTCTGTTAATTATATTGGAAAGTAAACCTAAAAAATATTTTATAGTATTGAGTGAACACTCGTGAGTTGGGTTGTGCAATAGGCCACAAATAAAATTTCAAACATTTCTCCATAGAAGTTTGTTGGGGAACCAGCAGTCTGCTATACCATTGATAATACAAATGGTTATTACCTGTTTGTAAGGCAATTTGGCCATATCTATCAAGATTTAAAAAAAACATGTATTTTGTCCCAAAGGATTTTACTTCTAGGAATATACACAAAAAGAATTACTCACATATGTGGACAAGGATATATGAATGAAGATGTTATATAAAGCATCATTGTAATATCAAAAAACTGAAAATAATCTGATAGAAATCACAGGAGATTGGCTAAATTATGGTAAATCCATACTGCAGAAAACTATGAATTCATTAAAAAGATATATATATATATTCATTAAGGATATATATATCTTCTAAGGAATATCTTTTTTTAATAAAAGATATACACACACACATATATATAAATTTGTAACTATGTGGGGTGATGGATGTTAACTAAATTTATTGTAGTAATTATTTCACAATATATAACGATATCATATAATTATATTATGCATCTTAAACTAATACAGTGTTATATGTCAATTATATCTCAATAAAACTGGGAAAAATAAACAAATAAATAAGATACATATCTGCCTAAGATATCTATCTATCTATATGTAATGGTTCAAAACTTATGAATAAGGGGAAATAAGCAAGTGACAGCAGAGTTATATATGTATTATAATATGACCCACTCCGTGTGCATTTAAATACTTGGAATAATGGAAAGATATACTCCAAAATGTAGGCAAGTGCGACTTCTGAGGAAAAAAAAAATAGGATTTAGATAATAGAGAATAAAGAAGCTTACTAAATTGGGCCTGTATCTTTTAGTCTATACTCATCTATAGTTTGGGTATTTTTAGAGCCAAATATTCATTTATTAAATATTTAACAAAACATAATTTTAATTTAATCTGTAAATTACCAGTTGTCTAATTTTTAAAGACATGTCAACCCATGAGTTAATCAAGTAAAGAAAAATAAAATTTTATTTTTTAATTCACTTAAATGTGATTTTTTTTAAAAGACAAGGTTGAAGTTGATTATCAAACACGCCTTAATTAAAGTTGTCATTGTGGAACACTTAGCACTGACTTCATATAATGTTTGTCCAGGGTATAGTCAAGAAAAATTTGTTGAACGAAGTAATAAGCTCTCAGCGTTTAGAGATGACATGGACAGCAACAAATATATACTGTTATTGACTTGCTTATAAAAGGAAATCTATAATATTTTTTATATAAATATGTTTCCCATCTCCACAGATACCCCAAAAGTTGTTTGTCTACAAGCTTTGGGACCAAATAGGAGATTTTTCTCAATGTGAAGAGAAGTGTAAAATAGTCTAACGCTGAGTTGAGGAAATATTGGCAGGGCAAATCTGAGAAGCCATAAAGCCTTTGATACATGCCATGCTTCATAATTTTAAACAAAATCATGATTTGGGGTTACTGTAATCACTACCTCATTTTCCTGTTTCCTTTCTAGTTTACTTCTATCTTTGTTAAGATCTGTGAATATGTTCAAAGAGTCTACCTCATACATGGTATGGCATATTGGACTAGCTCAGAGGTCCCCAAGATTTTTTGGTTCGTGGTGTCCTTAGTGTCTCAGTAGTTTTTTCATGGGTATAGTCAAGACCCTAGACCAAAAGAAGTGCCTTACAGTCCCTTTTGTAAGTCGTTAGGCCCCAAAAATTTAATAAATATTTATATCCTCAAAACTTAGTATCCATTTGAAAAAATGACAAATCATTTGAAACAATTTTTTAAATTTTCACTCTTAAATAAGCACAATTAGTTATTAATGGGATGTGTGCACTCACTGAGTGCAAATTCTCAAACCTTGAAATGAGATTGGGTACTGCCACCCTCATCTCCTATCTCACATCGATTATACTGCAGTACTTTCTTATCATCTCAACCTAGGAAATGCAACAGTTTCAAAAAGTATGATGTCACTCAAAGGGATTTAACATTATCTAAAGTTGAAACTGAAATGCCTTGAGCTAGGGGTTCAAAGTGTCTGACAGATATGGGAAGTCAGTGTGTTTACGCTGAAAGTTTAAACATCTCCACCCCAGCCCTGTGAGTTTGTAGCAGTAGAGCAGGGCGCTTTGGCCCACATGTGGGACCCACAGGACCTCATGGTTTTCAGGGCTTTTACAACTCTAAAATGCTGTAATTCCATGGTGAGAGAAGATTCTTGCCTAAGAAGACACTTGCCTAAGAAGAGAGCAAGCACATTTAAGGATACCATAACATTTTGAATCCTGCACTTTTCATAATGAAAAATATTGAAATGTAGCACGTAGAAGAGTAAATGATTTGAAGCCAGGCACCTATGGATTTGTATCCTGCATCCCGTACTTACTATCTAAGGACCAATGAGTCATTTAAATCCTCTAAGCCTCAGTTTCCTCGAGTGTAAAATTAAGATAAAGTTATACATACCTCATTGCAGCACTGTGATGATTAAATGAGATAATGTAAAACTGTCAACCAAATGCCTAGTACATTGTAAGGGCTCCATAAACGTGAACTATTAAAACAAGAATTTTAACCATTGGTTAAGTCTGAAGAAAGATTTTTTAAGATGATGAGTTTTTCATAAGCAAATCAAGTAGCTCATAGTGTCAAGTATATCATTAAATTAAGAGGTTGAGGCTGAAAAAAAGATTTATGAACAAGCTTAAGTAAATATTAATCATTTTTTGAGTACATTCTATCTTGCTTAAGAGTACATCAACTTTTAAAAAATAAGTAGGGATTAATGTCTATTTTTTTCATGAAAGCATATTTCCCAAACTGTATTTTTTCTTTTTTTTTCAAATATTGGCATCTGGGCTAACAACTGTTGCCAATCTTTTTTTTTTTTTTTTCTGCTTTATTTTCCCAACCCCCCCCCCCCCGTACACAGTTGTATATCTTAGTTGCACGTCCTTCTAGTTGTGGGATGTGGGACGCCACCTCAACGTGGCCTGACGAGCGGTGCCATGTCGGCGCCCAGGATCCGAACGCTGGGCCGCCTCAGCGGAGCACGCAAACTTAACCACTAGGCCACGGAGCCGGCCTCCAAGAAATTATTTTTTCTGTTTTTCAGATTACCCAGAGAATTAAAAGACGGTACAGTCCCAGGAAATTATTAACAGCATTGGTAACCTGTTTTTAATACTTTTTAAAACCCATACAATCAAACTAATTACATGATTTACATATGAATTTTCATTTAATAAAACTTATAAAAGGCAAAAGATATAATCTCCTGGACCTTTCTTTTTTCCCCATTTAAGCCTATTGTCAGTTTCTGAAGCTTCCACACTGTGCCTGTCTAGCAATTGTTTTCTCAATATGAACAAAATAGATCTTTTAAAACTATGGTGTTTCTCATTTCCCTTTTGAACGTTGTGCAGAACTTGGAGAGGGAAAAAGAAAGAGAGGGGAGGAGGAAGAAAGAGAGAAAGAGAGAGAGAATCAACCTAAGCCAGCATTACAGATGCATATTCAGGGGTCAAAAAGAAAACTTGTTATACCAGCTTTTCTCATTTGTATTAGTTTGGGAATCATTTGTGATAATTGGGTTCTGGTTGAAGAGTTGATTTAAGCAGTAACTTAAAAAAATCCATGAGTCGAATCATAATTACTAGGTAAGCTTCAGATCTGACTAAAGAAGTGGACTTAACAGCATGTTTGACTGCCTTCGCAGCTGTGTGACATGAATTTACCGCAGGCTTCAAGCACATGATGTTTATTGAGCAGTATTGTTCCTCTAAACTCTGACTTCATGGAATAGCAAAGGATAACGACAAAGTGCTGGAACAGAACCAGCCGCTAGTGCAGTAGCTGTTTAGGCAACAACACTCCTGTGGATCCGGTGGGGCAGGGACTGCATAATTGCAGTAAAGTGATCACCTCAAATAGAGGAGGCAGAAGACTGAAAGGAATCTGCACACTTAGGCACAAGAAAGTGGAAAACAATAGTAATGGACCAGAACAAGCTAGTATCCTTGGTGTGAGATCATTGGTACGAGATCCAAGAAAATGACAACCACCTACCCACCCAGAGGGAAAGCAACAATATCCTTAGAGAAATCTAAGCACTTGTCTAAAATCTTGAAGAATTTATCTTCATGTTTTCCATGCATTTCCCCCTTCCTTTCCTCTCTCAGTGGCACTCTAAAGGGACATTTTCCCTTCCTATCTCTGTGATGGGACACTATGATGGGACAGCACAAAAGCAAAAATAGTGACCCAGAGGAGCCATTGGCACAGAAAGATTATCATGTATCTTCGCATAGTATTTTTATTCTTGCTTGCAGAAACTAAATCTAATTGGGAGTGGGGAAGGAGAAGGCAGACAGAACTGAAAGGAGGGGCCTGGCCAGGAGGTAAGGGGTACATGAGACGATATCATCAGATAGAAACTCAACACTGAGCAGTCAATCTGTGTAGATCCTCCTTGTAATCTGTTGTCTGCGTCCAACTCCCTTCGCAACAATCCTAGATTTTGTATGCACATCTGAGTGTAGAAGTATCTTAGGTGAGAATGAAGGCATGAAAGGAAAACTCAACTCCTGACCAAGCTGGAACTAAAAGGAACCACCTGGGCATTTCTCTTTGCGTAATGGTGAACACACTGCCAATGTTAAAACCTTCATAAGAGGTCATTGGTTTCAAGCAACATTACAAGTTCTAGGAAATTCTGAATAATTGTGCAAGGAAAAATCATTCAAATTCTGAAGAAAATTAAAAAAATAGCAATCACATAAATGAATGGGATCTAAAAGAATGGATGGAAATTCTCTAAAGCCAGGAATCAAGCAAGAGCACAAGTATAGGAGGTAATTGAATGCTGAAACTGCCCACTGACCCAGAGAAATATGATCTCTGGTAGCTTAGAACTTTGGTTTTAATGACTGTGCTTAAGAGAGTGCTGTGCAAAACTGTGCTTGGGCAAAACAAGCTTAGGGCCATTGTATAGTGATCAATTAGATTGGAGATCCTTGTGTACAGCCTAGACTTAGAAAGACCTAAATGAGGGAAGGGATGAAACAGGAGACTCCCTGGCTAGGATTGGCTTTGTGTAAAGGGAGAAGCAATAGTTTTCCCAAAATATTTTTGTCCACAGGCCTGCTCTTTAATGGGCGTCAGACTTGAATTTTATTATTTGTATTTAAAGAATTTTAGTTTAAGTAAGATCTGGGCATGTAGCTTTCTGAGACATAGAATAGGTAGGCAGATTCTTTGTTGGTGAACACATCCTCACCAATTTTTAGAGGCCTCTAAGAATTCCCACAGAATTTTAAAAAATATATGCTCAGAATCAAGGATCATAAAACACATAAATAAAACAAGAAATTATGAATGAGAGACAGTAGGACTAATAGATAGCAGAAACAGACAAATATTGGAATTATTAGCAACATAAAATGACTAATAAATTCATATAAATAAAATATGGAATAAAAAACATAAGTAAGGATCAAGCATCTATCAAAGATGAGCAGGTATATTTGGGAAAAAACCCAAAATTTAACTTTTAGAAAAATGAAAGATGTAGTTAGTAAAACTAAAGCTAAGTTTACAAAATATCAGTTTAAGAGAGAACTAATGAACCAGAAGATGCAAATTAAGAAATCATACAACCAGTGCTCACAGGGACAAAGTGATGGAAAAATACAAAAGAGAGGTTAAGAAACATGGATAATAGAAAGAGCTAGTCCAATATACATCTAATCAAAGTTCTGGAAAAAATAATAGACTGAAGAGAGTCAATATTTAAATTGCAATGGCTGAGAATTTCATGAGAACTAACAAACTCATACTGAGAAATAGCAACAAATCCCAAATAAGATAAATTATCATATGGAGGTACAAAATTTAAAACTGCAGAGCACCAAATAAAATAGCAGGTGTTTAGAAAAAGCAGAGAGAAGAGATGGATAGTGAACAAAGGAATGATAACTAGACTAACATTTGACTTCTCAAAAGATTTCTCAACGGAAGCCAGAAGGCCCCAGAATAACATCTTCAACATGTTGAAAGTTTCTTCCAACCTAGAATCATACCCAGAAAAGACATCTTTCAAAGAAAGCCAAATTAAAGACATTTCCATGTAATAACCGGTCTACCACAACAGACTCTCCATGGAGGAACATCGGAAGCACATACTTTAGCAAGAAGGAAAACGATGCTAGAAGGAAGGTCTGAGATGTATTAAAAAAAAATGGGGCACAAAGGGAAGTAATCAAAGATGGCTTCCAGGAAGCTTCAATAGTCCAGGTGATGTCCTATTTCATTGTATATTATATACTTTACATATGTTCTTTTATGTATTAAGCACTCAAAAATTTTAAAAAGAGATGAAAATCATCATATATTTCCTCAAGAAAAAAATACTGTAGCATAAGAGAAAGAGGAGCATTTTATTCTGAAAATCCAGTGAAAATTAAATCTCTTGAAAAATAATTTATCAAAGAAAGCAAGGGAAACTTTTAGACAACTGTTTGGCTTCCGCAGAAGGACTTAAGTAGCTGTTCCTAAGAAATGCGAGTATCAGTCATATACGAAGAACAGACAGAAAAGGAGACAACCAGATGCAAAATACACAAAGATAAGAGGCTAAGAATAAAAGGAAGCTGGGTGGAAGGACAACTGGCCAATAGGATAACCACCACAGAATGGCCTGCAGAAAAGCTTGATGCAGAAAATTGCACCTGCGTGCTGAAGAAAAACGTCCAGTTCTCTTAAAATAAGGAATAAAATATTGATGTGAAGGAGATGATGAGAGAACAATAAACATGAAAAACAGAGATCAGAAATACAATTTTAAAAATACAGATAGTGCTGAGGGAGAAAGCAAGTGATAGGAACATTTCCCACATACTTATGGAGCCCGACCTGCTTGTGGACCCTGGGCTGATCTGCACATATCCCATCACTTACTAGTAGACTAACATGTCGGGTTAGCATTATTTCCCAGACTGCAGAAGAGGAGATCAAGCCTGAAGGAAGTTGCTTACTAAAGATCACATGGATGGAATTTGAAACCAGGTTTTTCTGATTCAAATATTTGAACTGTTTATCTATTCCAATAATATCAAGAAAGTTAAAATTCAAGTTAACTTACTTTGGAGAAGAGAAGAATCTTTTTTGTATTCATAACAGACAAAATATCGGTAAGGATAAAACACTACTAAAGATTTATACTCCAAATAATGCAGTATAGAAATATGATATCTAAATATATATAAATCAAAGGAGAAAATGAATAAAGATATCAATATAATTTATGAGTGTGAATGCAGATCTCTAAAATCAAATTAACTATTGAATTCATCAGATTTGCAAAAGAATAAACCTAACATCATAGTCTAATCTTAGAATATATAATTTACGATTTAAATATGCCAAAGAAGAAAATATATTATAACATATAATTTAAATAAGCAAAAGAAGTTCAACTATGAGGTAATCTCAGTTGTACCTTAATGGAATTTAATAACCTTAAAACTCTTCTATAATAAAATAACTCATTAAATGAGAATATACTTACTTCTTTCATATGCTAAGGAATATTTTTCTAACCAGCAGCCAAAATTACGTTTAAGGTTAAAATATCAGAATCATTCCCAATAAAATCAAGAAGCAAGTCATTAATATTTATTTAAAATTATTCTGGAATTGTAGCCAATTCAGTAAGTATTAAGAAAGTGTTAAGAAATATAGTTTTGGAAAGTGTACAGGTTTATGATTATATGCAGATGGTATGATTACCCATCATGAAAAAAACCCCAACAATTTCTAATTCAATGAATTAGAATGTCTTGTATTTCTGAGTATTGGTGTGGTACAGGGAGATGGATGCTCCCGTATGCCATGAGTGGTGGTAAATGAGGGGTGGTAAATTTCTAAAAACAAAGTTAGTAATTTAAATGAATAGTCTTGTGGTTGTTAACTATTATCCTACAAATAGCCAAATAGGTGCAAAAATATGCATGTTTAAATTTGATTACTATGATGTTCATTATACAATATTGAAAAATTGTAATATTTCTAAACGTCCAACTAAAGAAGACTGTTTAAAGTATTGTACTGCACGCTCATTAAATTTGGATTTTGAAAGACGTCAAATGATACAGGATGTTAATATAAGTGCCAAAGGTATATATTATTTTTATACTCTGAAAAATCTAATTTAAAAATAAATTTCAAAAAGATCCTCTCTATATAGTATAATTACTACAAAGGAAAAGACTGGTGTTACATTTATTATCTTTTAGTGCTAAGATTACAGGTGATTTTTATGTCCTTTATGTATTTCTGTATTCAATTCAATTAGGATGGGGGAGAGAGAGGGAGAGGGGGAGAGAGAGAGAGTCCAGGAGAGGCTTACCAGACCAGAGCTATATTCAATTACAAACATACCATCAGAGAGAAAGAAAGTGTGAATCAGGGAAGGTTGCTGGATGACGGAAGCAGAGAGAGGAAAGGCCTTGGTGGTGGTGCCTGTTCATGCACTCTCCAGGGAAAAGAGTGTCTTGATAAAATAGCATAGTTACTTGATTGGGCTATTGAGAAGCAAGACACAAGATATTATATAATCCTCATACTGTTAAACATTCAAATCATATACCAGAAGCCTAGGCGTTATTAAATTTGTTGAATTTAATATGCTAAGGCTTCCTGACATCCAAACAGCTCACCTCTGCTGGTCACAGCCTGACTCAACTTGTTCACACCAATGCGAACTTTATTGTGTAAAGTATCTTAAAGTAATTCTTACAACACTTGGAAATTATGGTATGCTTGTCATCATTTGATAAACATGGAAACTGCCGATGAAAATGGACTTGTCCAGGGTCACACAGAAATGAAATGGTGAATCCAGTATTTAAACCAAAGTGTCTCTTTCTCTCTCTGAAGCCCCTTGTTCCCTAGTGTATACTTACTGTCTACCATGTGACAGGCACTCATCTCTAATCCTAAAACTAGCACCACAAGGTAGAGATCATTAAACAAGCAAATACCCTGTATTCTCTTCAGTCTGTCCCAGCTCTGAGACAATTATTGATCTGATTTCTGGGAGGCTGACTATTGCCAAGCTGGTACCACCATCTCAGTAAGCAATTATGCACACACCAAACAGTTTGAGAACAAATACATGGCAATACATGGCAATACACAAACAAGTGTGTTCAAGGGCAAAGGAATTATTTCAAAAGGAAGAAGAACATGAGTTGAATATGAAAAGGCTCCTTAAGGAGAAATCTCTTGAGATGGGCTTTGAAAGAGGCTTATGTGTCAAATACTAACCCGGAAAGGAGCTACGGAGGCACACTTGAAGGGACAAGAGCAAGAGTCAGGAAAACGATGTGTTCTTTAGGATAAACACAATTATACAAGATTATAAAGAGATGAAACTCAATAGATCAGCTAATGGGAGGCTTTTTAAATAACAGCCTAAAGAGTTGGTATCTGATTTTATAGGCAATTACTGTAAGGTCCAGCTGCGATTGCCAGCCAGTATGTAAAGTTGGTGTTTGATCTTTTCTTTTCCTTTCCAGTCAAAATCACATTTTATGGACTGTTTCTCTCTATATTAATTCAAAAAGCTACCAAATAAAATATACTTTTTACTGCTTATTTTGAGACTCTTTTTGTTGAAACTTTAGGAGCAGACAAGATTTTTTTCCTCGACATATTAAAGACTATTGAATTCAGACTACACAAAAAAATCAGATGGCTCCGCTATAAAACTGAAATCTCCCTAGGTTCCCAGAAAAAAATGCTCATTTCACAATTACTTTGAACTAATATCACAAGACCATTTTAATTGGCTGGGGTTTTTTTCCCCTATGGTTGTTTATTGATTCAGTCCCCAAAAAAGTACACGTAAATCTGTATGTGTTTTATTGAAACACAGGTGGACTTAAGGAAATGGTTCTTTATGTTTTATTTCTCTACCTATACATCCTTTGGCACATTACTTAATCTCTTTGAACCCCAGTTTTGCCATATGTAAATTGGAGATAATAATCCCTACCTTGTTGAATTTAGTTTTAGGATTAAAGAGGATGCCTATTAAGCCACAAGGGTATGCCTGCCACAGGGTGGGTACTGAGTGACAGACTAATTTTTAATCATATATGGGCCAATCCTCGATGAGCTTGCAATATATTAGGGAAGATGAAGCTTTGATAATAGAGATGGGTTCAAATATTGAATTCACTACTTCATTTCCGTGTGATTGTGGACAAGTTTATCTCTAATCTTTGGTTTCCAAATGAACGAAGCGCCTACTTAGGCCAGACATATTTCAAAGGAAGCCCACATTAGAGTGTTTCACAGTTTTATATCTTCCAGAGTACATCATGCTGCCATTATAAAGCAATATCTTATCTCAGTGGGTCTACAACTGTGGGATAAGTTAGTATGACTAATAGTCCTTGCTTAAATAGATTCCAGGATTCCTTTTCTCTCAGTTCTTGAGTGCACAAGAATTAACACATATCTGGCATGAAAATTCCCACTAAGCAATCATAGAAAAAAAGCTAGCCAATTAAAATGATATTGTAGTCTTACCTCAAAGTAATTGTAATAGAAAGTTCTAGCAAAGTTTTTATATGGGGTTGCCTGCAGACCACTATTTACAGTTATATGAACCTACAAAATCAACCACAAAGCACTGTAACCTTCTCAATGGTAGCAATTATGTCTTACATTCTCCCTTTTGAAAGGAGGGACTATACCTTACACTGCTTCAGTATAACCTGCGCCATGTAGTCAATTCTGAGTGCAGAATTAACAATTAATAAATGCTAGTGAAAGGGTAATTTGATAACACCAGTTTTAGGTCCACCAAGCCTATTTTGAATCCACAAATCTCAGATTTTCCAAACTAAGCTTAGGTATAAATGCAAACAAATGTAGATTTTTAAAGGGAAGATACGTATTTTGGGGGTGAGACAAGCAAATGAAGCAGGAAGGTTTCCAACACAATTTACATATCCATAATTAGTTATTCACGTATGGATGAAACTACCTTCAAACACCATGTATAACTATTTACAACACTTCTATTTTCACTATTGTTTTTCAAGTAACTTTATTGAGATTATAATGGTTTATAACATTGTGTAATTTCGAATGTACATTATTGTTTATCAGTTCCCGAATACACTTTTTTGTGCTCATCCCCAGTAGTCTAATTTTTATCTATCATCATCCATATACGCCCCTTTATCTCTTTCGCCCACCCCACAACCCCTTCCCCTCGGGTAACCACTAATCTGTTCTCTTTATCCATGTATTTGTTATCTTCCACATATGAGATATTTTCACTATTTTGAACATAAAAGTTGACTTTGCAAACATAAGATTTTCCTTTGCCTGCTTTATAACCTCATTTCTTTTTTTTTTTTTTTTGAGGAAGATTAGCCCTAAGCTAACTGCTGCCAGTCCTCCTCTTTTTTTGCTGAGGAAGCCTGGCCCCGAGCTAACATCCATGCCTATCTTCCTCTACTTTATATGTGGGTGCCATGTCTGCACCCGGGATCCGAACTGGCGAACCCTGGGCCACGGACAAGTGGAACTGCGAACTTAACCACTGCGCCACAAGGCTGGCCCCAACCTCATTTCGGATTCATATTTCCAATAGAACAAAAATGCCAACTTTTCCCTTTGAAAGACATATTTTCAAGGAAATGGGCATTTAATGTTTGTATGAATTTCTGACTTTATGAAATCAATAGTAAATTTTGAAATGCTTTCTTGGAATATAGCATATTTTCTGTGTGCTATATTGGACAAGAAGCCAAATAGGTATCATATGACGCCTACCTAAAATTTACTTTGTTGTTTCAACTACATGAGAGTGGCTACTTGTGTGGTTTGTTTAATTAATACAGCCTTTATTGACAACTCTGTCTTACACTGGGCCAATGTTGGTTTTTGATGGGTTCTTATTGGGGATATTTTGGAATATAATCAATAACTCCCAAACATTAAAAAACATCATACTAAAATGTAAGGGAATCAGACATGGAGCATATTCTGTGACAAAAATAATTATTTGACTATTATGGCTCTTCTCCCTCAATTAACATTGATAATGAACTTTATTCCAGAAGAAAGCAACACGTCTTTAACAGCACTTCGCAAATGTGTTTTCTGGAATACAAATTCTGTAAAAGATTAATTGGTGTTCTACTGCAAAATGGTTCTTCATCCAATAAATTTGAAAAATAAGTCAAACAATATTAAATAGGATATTTTTATTGCAGGATTCTCCGGAGCTTTTAGTACGTTGGTAGTCATTTGAACCATAAAAAAAGAAAAACGGTTTATATTTTGATGAAATCCAATTACATCACTTTTGTTTCATAGTAATTTTTGTGTTATGTCCAAGAAATCTTTAGCTCCCTCAAGACTGCAAAGACTTCTCCTATGGCTTCTTCTAGAAGGTTTACATTTTTAACTTTTACATTTAGCTCTGTGAACTATTTTGTGTTAATTTTTATGAATGATGTGTTTGGAAATTGAAAATAATCTTTTTCAACTAAAAAGCCCACTTGTTCCTATATCATTTGTTGAAAAGATTATCTTTTCATTCTGTTGCCTTGACACAATTGTCAAATCTAATTGACCTGTGGGAAAAATCTGTGGATTTTTTCGGGACTCTTTATTGTGTTCCATTGATTTGTATGGCTATCTTTATGCCATCACCACATTGCTTTGGCCTTTATAGCTTTATAGTAAGTCTTGATATCTGTATAGATCCTCCAACATTGTTCTTTTTCAAAAGTGTTTTGCCTTTTCTAGTTCCCCTGTGTTTGCATATCAATTTAGAATCAGTTCATCAAATTGTATAAGAAATCCTGCTAGGATTACATTGAATCTATAGATACGTTTGGGGAGAAACAATATCTTAACAACATTGAATCTCCCAATTCATGGGCATGGTATGTCTCCAACCACTTAGATGAAGGGTTGATAGACTTCTTCCATAAAGGGCAAGGTAGTAAACATTTTAAGCTTTGCTAAATTATATGGTCTCTGTTGCAACTTCCCAACTGCAAAAGCAGGCTTAGCCACATGCAAACAAATGGGCGTGGATGTATTCTAAAAATAAAAACAGACCAAAAGCTGCAGGCCATAGTTTCCCAGCCCCTTAGATAGACCGTCTTCTACTTCTCTCAGAAATATTCTGTAGCTTTCAGAGTACATACTATTAAATTTACGCTTAAGTATTTTATATTGGGTATTTTTGTAAATTACATTTAAAAAAATTTTAGTTTCTGATTATTCATTGCTGTTTATGAAAATATAATTTATCTATATATATTTATCTTATATCCTGTGACTCTGCTAAATTCAATTATAGTTCTAGGAATTTTTTGATGTGTTCCTCAGGAACCTATTGTCTGCAAATCACGCAGCTTACTTATTTCTTTCCAATCTTTATGATTTCTTTTTCTTTTTCTTGTCTTATTGCACTGCCTAGGCTCTCCAGAATCAGTTGAATAGAGGAGATATCTTTGCTTGTATCTGATTTTAGGTATAAAGCTTTCATCTTTCGCGATAAAATCAGTTAGTAGCTGTGACTTTTTGTAGATGCCCTCTACCAGTTTGAGGGAATTTCCTTCTATTTCTAGTTGCTAAGGGGTTTTATCATGGCTGAATGTTGAATTTCGTTGAATGCTTTTTCTCCTTTATTCAATTAATATGCAGAAATACATTGATTGGCTTTCAGATGTTAAATCAACTTTGCATTACATGAATAATACTGTTTGCTCCACATGTATTATGCTTTTTATACATTGGATTAGATTTGCTAATATTTTGTTGAGAAATTTTGTGCTATGTTCAAAAAAGATATTCCTCTGTAGATTTCTTTTCATGTAACATCTACGGTTTTGAAAGGATAATTCTGGCTTCATAAAATAAATTGAGAGGCGTTTCTTCTTCCTATATTTTGTTAAAGAGTTTGTGTAAGATCAGCATTATTTTAGAGGCTGACCTGGTGGCATAGCAGTTAAGTTCACATGGTCTGCTTCGGTGGCCCAGGGTTCACTGGTTCAGATCCCGGGTGTGGACCTACCCACTGCTCATCAAGCCATGCTGTGGCAGGTGTCCCACATATAAAAAATGGAGGCAGATGGACATGGATGTTAGCTTTGGACCAATCTTCCTCAGCAAAAAAGAGGAGGATTGGTGGTGGATGTTAGCTCAGGGCTGATCTTCCTCAAAAAAAAGATTGACATTATTTTTCCTTAATTGTTTAATAGAATTTGCCAATGAAGCCATTTGGGCTTAGACTTTTCTTTGTGGAAAGGATTTTAATTATGAATTAAATTTCTATAATAGATATAATTTAAACATTCTATTGTGTGTGTCAGCCTTTGTAACTTGTGGCTTTCAAAGAATTTGACCCTTTAAGTTGTTAAATTTATTGCTATAAGTTGATTTTAATATATTTTTTAATTTTTCTTTTATGTCCATAGTGTATGTAGTGATTTCTCCTCTTTCAATGTTGATATTGGTAATTTTGTATTTTCTCTTTGTTCTTGATCAATTTAGCTAGAAAGTCACCAATTTTATTGATATTTTCAAATAAATAACTTGTTTTCATTGATTTTATCTTCCATTTCAGCTCTTATCTTTATCTTTATTGTTTCCGTCCTTCTCTCAACTTTGTATTTTCCTCTTTTTTTTTTTTTTTTTTTAGTTTCTTGTGGTGGAAGCTTATACTATTGTTTTCAACCTTTTTTATTTGTAATATAATATTGATAACTATAAATTTTTCTCTAAGAAATATGCTAGCTTCATCCTTCAAATTTTCATATATTTTGTTTTCATTATCTTCCAGTTCAAAGTACCTTATAATTTCCTCTGTGGTTTCTTCTTTAATCCATGCTTTATTTAAAAGCTGCTTGTTTAATTTGGAAAATTGTCAGAACACACTTTGCAAAGCTGTTAAACACTATTCTTGTTTATATCTAGGACATAGCCATACACGAAATATAAAGCATGAGTAGAAGATAGCCTCCAGGAGCAGGTCAATGAATATATATATTATGCTTTCATATTGTATTATATATATGTTTATATAGATATATATAAAATAAACTCTCATAAATCTAAATAAAGTAATTAATGTGTTTTTGAACTAGATTTTGATCTATAAGGTCAACCTTAAAAGACTGTTCAGAATAGTATTGCTAGTGCATGAAATCCTCTCTTGGTTGTATTTAAACTCCTTCTCCCCCTCTACGAAGTACCAAAACATTTAAGATTATATATGTATATCCCATAGGAATATAGCAAATTTGGCTTCATTTCAGGGAGTCATTGAGATCCAAGATGCAATGGCATAGATGTGAAGGATGCAGCTTCAGAAGAAGAGCTGTCATGATCCTATAGGTCAGGAGGGCCTTTGGTTGAGGACATCACCCTTGATGCAGGACAAACACTTATTAACATAATAGAATCTCAAAGCATATTAGTCACAAATAAATAAAAGAATATCACAAAGAATTACTATAATATGCATTATTAAAGAATATTAAATTCTTCTATAAAGAACGAGAAAACAATGAGATCGTTATAGCTCCTATGAAGTGTTAATCATAGTAAATGAGCTAGTAGTTATTGAGATATGAGCAAAAGTCATAGGATGTGTGTTAGCTCCTGTGTCTCTGATACAGCAAGCAGGTATTTTGGCCCTAGGTAACTTCCATCTGTGCACTCCCATCCTTATTCAAACCTCAACTTTGCTCTTCATCATCCCACCATCATCAGAGAAGGATGATGTAGCAGAGAAAGAGAGAGAGAGAGAGACAGGGAAAGAAGTTGTACAAACACTGTATAACTCAGGATTTGGGTAGGGAGGTCCCTCTCCCACTTGTACCCTACCCTAAGTGTGCTAATCTGGTACCCTGTCTCTTTTCTTTTGCTTCTTATTGTGAGTTTTAGATTGACTCAATAAACCATGCTGTTTGGATATCTTAATTTGGTGTGTAAGCTTTTTTGTTATGATACTTCCAGAGTAGTAATTGGAGGCTACCATTTCATCAAGGTAATTTCCCACACAACAATTACCATAATAACAAAACGAGTGATACTTTAACCAATGATTATGAGCCTTCTATTGGTTTGGTTGATACATGTCAGAGTGCTTCTGAAAATTGATTTTGATAAACATTTGGAAGAAAGTTTAGTTAAAAACAATAAAAAGTGATTGTAGGATTAAGTATACACACAAACCACAGAATTAAGTTTTGTAAATTATCAAATTATTTCATGAAACTTACAAAGAGCTACTATGTACATACACATATGTGTGTCATATGTATGCATATATGTACATGTATACGCATATATACATAGACAAATATCTGTAAGTCATCAGATTTTGATTCTAGCAAGAATTTAAAACTATAAAATGACAGGTAAAATTATTTTTCAGCAAGAATTGAACAAACATTTATTGAGGGCCTGTTTCCAACCACAGGGTCAAAATCAAAATCAGTGTCAGTTTAACTTTGTTGAGATAGACATTTTATTGGTATTGACTTTGGTTCACACCTTTTTGTTAAAGCTATTACATGTTGTAAAAAATGCATAAATTTAAACTATGGAATTCAAGAAATGTGTTATTTTCCATATGTCAGCAAGTATATGTGACGAAAAGTAAAATCCCTTTTTACAGTTATTGAAATAAATGCCAACACAATTCATATTGTGTACATTGATGATGTACTTTCATTATAAATCTAAGTAAGGTAGTTAGTGTTTTTTTGAACTAGATTTTGATCAGTAAGGTCACCCTTAAAAGACTCTTCAGAATAGTATTGTTAGCACCTTAAATTATCTCTTGGTTCTATTTAAACTCCTTCTCCTTTGCTCCTAAGTACCAAAACATTGAAGGTTCCATATACTTTAAATACATTAAAAACTAAGTATATTATTATTTAACTGTTTTTAATTCATCTCCAGCTTGAAACAAGGTGTCCTTCCTCCTCCTTTGCCATGGGTACCCTCTGACACTGCAGTTCAAACAAAATCACCCATCTCTAATAGGAACTGGCCAGAATCTGTCAGCTACTAGTTATGCTGTTTCTAACCTGCTGCCGTGCTCTGCCAGCCTTTGTCAGTCACTTTATTCAAATAACCTATGTTTGTAGCAGGACTACAATGCCCATGACAGTTTCCCTACAGAAACACAATAAGCTCAGGAAACAGAAATTCAAGGGAACTAATGAGTTTCCTCCCTGGTGGTGGCAAACGAAACTGGACTGACAGATACAGTCAATGGCTTCTTTCTTAGGAACCCTTTCCTCATGAGCCCTTTGTTTTAGAAAAGTGGTTATCAGTTTAATGGAAAGTGGTTATCAGTTTAGAGGAGGCAGAGGGTAGTGTGTGCACTCAAGCCAGACTACCCGAGTTCAATTCTTGCTGGGCCACTCAGTTACATGTGACCTTAGGCAAGTCGGGTAATTTCTCTGGGTCTTGGTTTCTCCATTTGTAAAATGGAGATAATTATAGTCATATCTCATAGCACTGCTGTGAAAATTTCATGAGTTAACATTTGCACTTAGCAAGTACTTAGGGACACACTGTAGGAACTATAGATATATTAGCTAGTATTACTGTACCTCTGAAAAAGCAGCAATTTAAGAAGCTCTTGAAAACTTAAGTAATCTTTAAGAAGAAAAGTATTTCCTCTATTGTTAGGATCACCAAAACAACAGAGGTGGGGAGCAACCTTTAGGCAAGGCTGCATTTCAGGAACATTTTAACCAAAATGGAAACTCCAGGGGTCCTGGGCCGTGTTTTTTCAAAGACCAGAAGATCAACCTGTTCTTGGCCTGTGGTTTGTTCCCAGGAGGACCATAAATAAGGTCACAGTCATGGACTTTGAACGCTAAATCAGATAAGCTGACTTTTAACTTCTTCCACGTAGCCTCAAAAGCTATAGAAAACATTTATCAGTAATTTATTTTACAGACAACTGCCCACTTGGCAAACATTGTCTTTGGAATGAAAAATCAGATATTAAACATTTATTAAACTATGATTTTATTGTTAATTCTTTGAATTCAAAGAAAGATTATTACACTCACTTCTGCGAGGTTTAGTTAATTTTTACTGCTTTCCATGTTATAAGTTCATTACTTATCTTAGGGCAGTTTCAAATTATTTCATGAATCTTGGTCTTTGTTTTTAATTTATGCGGTGGAGTTTATTTGTTCATTGGTGTGAGTAATTTTCAATATCTTGCCAAACAGCCTGTGGCAACTGAAAATACAAGCAGCATATATTAGACTTTTCTGTTTGAGCACAGGGCAACAAAAACAAACTATGCTGAAAACCCACCTTCATTGACTTGTAGGCACTTACATAAATAACTCAAAAATCTCTTTTTTCTGTAATTAAGAAAATAAATTTGACCTACATATTTGGGAAACAAGAAGTAGAGCAAAGCCTATCATGACTTCGATCATTTTTAATTTCATTGTATTGTTGGTTACGTTATTTTATCTCTCCAATCTGCCTAAATGCTTTATATATCATATAATTCAGCCCATCTTGTTCCAGAACTTACATATATTAGAAGCTTGATGGGGGGCCGGCCCAGTGGCGCAGCATTTAAGTTCACATGTTCTACTTCTCGGCGGCCTGGGGTTCACTGGTTCGGATCCCAGGTGCGGACATGGCACCGCTTGGCACGCCATGCTGTGGTAGGCGTCCCACATATAAAGTAGAGGGAGATGGGCACAGATGTTAGCTCAGGGCCAGGCTTCCTCAGCAAAAAAGAGGAGGACTGGTAGTAGTTAGCTCAGGGCTAATCTTCCTCAAAAAAAAAAAAAAAGAAGCTTGACCAATATTTGTAGACCAATTTTATTATTTTTATGTAGTCAGACTGTACTTTAAAGCTCAGCTCTATGAAGAAAATTCCCTTGAGTTTCATAGTGTTGTGAAAACCTCTCCCAGTAGCTCAGAACACTCTGTGGTGGCCACATGTTAAAAGGGTGCTGTCAGACATTGAGGCCTGCCAGTTCTGGGGACAAGTGGAGCCCACAAGGCTTGGGAGCCTCAGCTAAGAACAACTTCCTCTAGTGCTCCTGGGGAGCCCCAGTGCACCAGGGATGTGATGATGTGTCCTCTGGCAGAAGCCATATCTGGCTCTTCTAGTTGGTGCTGAGTGTGGCCAGTGAGGTGCCTTACTCTCTGGCCAGCTACTTCAGCCCAGTGCTGCAGGGCACACAGCACTGACAAGGAGGCTGAAGAAGGCATGGGAGGAGTTCACTTTGCAGGAGTCCAAGAAGCTCTGCAGCAGTCTAAAGTTGGGGCTGGAGTCACAGATCCACTTCTCCCTTCCTAATCTCTATATTCACATATGCATACGCTTTATCCCTTTTGTGGTTGCTATCTCTTTTGCAACAGAATCCAATCCAGCTGCTGGCTTGCTTTCACAACGCATGTTCATTCTGTAAACCAAAGCTTCAGCATATCGCTATGACTAAGTCTGACCGGATTTGAAACCATTGGCATTATCATGAGAAAATTCAACACGACATTGTCTTGGACAGAAAAAATGATTGCTTCATTTCTTTAAATATAATTTCCTGTGATGGTTACATTTTGAATGGTTGTAAAAAAGTGTTTTTACACTTTGATAGCTCACTTATTTTGTTTTGTCCATAGTGACTATCTAGAGCTCAACTTTTTCATAAAAATAGGAAGATTTTAAGAGGAACTTTATGCACATTTAATATTTAAATCACTTCTAATATCTTTCTATTTTATTTTTAACATACATGCTATGAAAAGAAAACACAGTTAAATGTTTTACCAAGCTTAAGGGAGTCTTATCATTTTTCTGTGACATAATTGAAAATGAAACATCCTTCATTAGGGATTTGCAGCGATTCCCGTGTGTGCCAGGTTCTCCACAGAGCTTCCAAAACTGAGCACGAGGCCTTTTCTGACTGTGTGGCATGGAGATCACTCAGCCTCAAAGAACTCAGTCCCTTCTTTCAACTGTAAAATACTACAATAACGTTTCACACGGTCCCATTTAATGTTTACACTCGACTACGCCCTAGACTGGAAAAGTGATCCGCAGACGCGTTTATTCCTTCAAGTTCACCCTCCGTGCCAATTGCCTGGGACAAAGCAGTCGCCCAGGTGTCTTCCTCCAATGTTTTTTCTAGTAAGACTTCAAGGCCTTCCTTCTTCTAGCCTGCGCGGCGAGCCAAGGGGCTGGTCTGAAGTAGCCTCCCATCCCGATTCAACACATTTTTCCCTTTCCCCTGGGCGACTTGGACACGCACCGCGCCTCGGTTCCCAGGCTTCGCTGGGGAAGCCGGCGTGTCAAGCTGGGAGCCGTGATCGCGGGGGGTGGACTCCGGGCCATCTCCTCGCGCCTCCTCTGCAGGAGGACCACCCTCCTGCTCCTGGGCCACCCCCCGCTCGCCCTCCAGGTTCTGCGCCCCTGGGCGTCCCGACTGTGGCGGACACCTGCCGGGCGTCCCAGCCAAGGAGCAGGGAGCTGCGTGCGACACCTGGGGCAGTCATCAGGAGCCGCTGCCAGCCCGCCCCTCCCCCAGCCTCCGCTGGGGGGTGTTTATCTTCGCCTCTGTTGCTCTTTCTCTTTCACTTTTCTTTTCGCTAGGGGTTGGGACTCCCCGGGTTCAGGGCGCCCGGGGGAACCCCAGCTGACTCGCTCGCTGCCGCCTATAGAAAAGCCGAGGCCCGGCAAAGGAGCCCGGCTGCGCTGCCTGCCGCCCCCGATTCTGCAGCCCGGAGTCCATGGAGGTACAGAGCTCGGCTTCTCCGCTTTGAGAGGGGAGGTGGTGGTGGTTGAAAGGGCGATGGAATTTTCCCCAAAGACTTCGTATCGGGCGCCTCCCAGCTCCGGCCGGATCCACCCGTTTCCCCCGACCAGCTGCCGGTCCGGCCGCCCTGCCCTCTTATGGGGAAACACTTGCCAGCGACTTCAGTTTTCGGTTGCGCTAGCTGCAGAGGATTTTTCCCTTCCGACCCTTTATTCCTCTCGTGGGCTCTCCTCGCTATCCTCTGCTTCCAGAGGAGCACAGATTGCTCGTCCACCTGCCGGTCCCGCGCGGCTCCCCCGTGCGCTCCGCTCTTTTGCTGTCGCTGGTTGCGGGCGAGCGGGCAGGGGCGGGGGCGACGGCGGCGGGCGCGGGGCGGGGGCAGGCGGAGAGCGAGGAACCTGCGCATGGCTGCCCCCGCTGAGCTGCCGTTTCGGAAAAGACTCTGTCTGGCAGCATAGAGCGCTGAGTTCTGCACCTGATCGAGCTCAGAAAGGTCAAGAAGGTACTGCAGCTCCCCGCTTCTTCCCTGGCTCCTCCAAACTTCCTGCCTGCCAGTGCAAACGTGTGTGCGAGCTCGCGTGTCTGTGTTCAGTTTTGTTTGCAAAATCAAATTATTCTCTTCTTTGATCAGGACACTTGTCTTCCTAGGGAGAGGAATTTGCAGGAATGGTCACTGTTTGGCAATCAGGCCTGGGTCTCTTAGTTCCAACTCTGGACAAGCCACTTATCTCTTAGAAAAGCAGTATTAGAAACCTGGAAGAAATGCAGGAGATTGTAGCACAATAAAATCCTTATTCAAAGTGGCTTTAAATGAAAATCTAGTTAATTGCTTAAAGTGTTTTGAGACTGTGTGTTACCAGGGTCTTCAATTCATTTAAATTGTACTATGTAATTCGATGCATTTAAAATTTTGTTAACTTCAACATGTGTATAAAGCAAGGTTGTTCTTAAATGATGCTTATAACAGATTCTTAAATAGGGTGAGTCAGGAGTTTCAAAACTGGAAGTAAAGTGGTTGTCATTAGCGATTTTCCATTACGTTTTTTAAAGCTCCTTTCTAATGTTATGACACAGCTAATGCCATCTACTTGTAACTGATAGGCATCCTCATCTTGCTAGTGTGCCTAAAGAGGCTTTATTGACTTGATTGAATAAACAGATCAAATCTGTATAGTTACAGCATGCTGCTGTGCAGAGCCTGCAAGGTGAACTATTCCACTGAAAGCATCAAGGTCCCATATAGCTTAAATTTTAAACTCCTGTCACTTTATTAAAAAGCGGTGTGGTCAGCATGGTAGACAGAGGGAAGAGGTACAGAGGAAAGCAACATAAAGATAGATAAGGGAAAGAACTGAAGACAGAGCAATAACCACTTTAGATTTAAAAAGTGATGAAAAATTTTACATTTTACTTAATAAAGTTAAGAAGTCTCAGAAAGTTCTGAAAGTTTGTTATGATTGTGTTTTAATGTTGCATCCTTACATTTCTCCCTCTCTTTTCTCCTTTCAAAGTTTTAGTTATACTCAGAGTGACTTTTCCTACAGTATCACCTACTCTGTGACAGAGTGGCAGAGAGGGGTTTGATTGGCCGCTGGTCCAGAACCTCTGATAGGCAGAGTGTTCCCATGCTTTTGGATTCACTGCTCCCTGTTGATTTGGGCTGGGAACTCCAGAAGCTGATTTGAAGCTATAGTTCTCGAATTTGGAATTTTCCTGCAGATTACTGGTGGGTTTAAGACAAGCAATTTGATGCTTTTTGTTTTAATCCATGAGATTAATATATAAATGTCAACAGCTATATCACAAGACAAAATATTTGTCAATGAAATGCATGTTTGTAAACTTCTTTGGAGGATAGGGGAAAACAGTGATTTAAAGTTTATTGAAGTAGAATTTGATAATTGAAGGATTTTAAGCCCTAGAATGTTCTGCAGCTCAGGTTTGCTGGCTCTGAGTGGGCTTGAGGAAGACTGTGAATGAAGCTCGGAAATGTTGTGTGTAAGTGGATTTTTCTGGAGAAAATATCAATAACTCTAATCAGTTTTTTTTTAAGTGACTCTTGGACCCAAAACAGTTTTTGAAACATTTTAAAACTTAGAGGGCTGTTCTTTTCTTCCTGTCACTCTTAGAGTTTACTGTTAAGTTTCATTCATTATGTAACTATTCTTTTGAAGGTTAGTTAATGATAATACAGAGAGTACTGTCTTTAGGCCCACAACTTGACTTATGGGAAATAATATGAATCATAGCTAACACTTGCTGAGTTCTCATTATGTGCTGGAGTTGTTCCGAGTATGTATGTATTTTTAAAAATGGTCATAATAAACTTATATGGCGGTATGGACTATATTTTACAGCTGAGGAAAGAGAAGCATAGAGTAACTAAATAACTTCCTCAAAGTTACAGAGCTAAATAGTGGTAGAGCTGGGATTTGAACCCATTCAGGTTTAAGAGCACTGGTATTTATGAAAGATGCTACTATCTCCATAGAAATATTTCCTACAGTTTGACAGTGACAATCAACCACTCTTCATTTTGATGCTGAGTGTTATAATGCTAGAATGTTGGTCTTAAAGTATTGCTTATATGGTACTTGTGTGATTGACATTATTAGTTATATATTTAAAGATTATCTTTTTGATCAAATAATATTCACATGAGCGTCTATACGTATTTAGTTCCTTGGAGACATTTCTTTTGTGGTTCCCAAATGTAAACATTTGTCTAATTTGCATCAGATTTTGCAGATAGAGCTTGACAAGAATAGTAGACAAATGTGGATTGATCTATATGTCTGTATCCATTGATCTACATGTCTATCCAACCATCAAAGGAGAAGGCTGGGGTTTGTGGAGAGATCAAAGCAGAAGAATTTCCCATTATATCACAACTGAGGTGGTGCAGTAAATGATTGGGAAGTCCCCTTTTCAGAAAGATTTGTGGTATGAGGGTTGGCAAGAAACCAACTTATTTGTTTAGGTTAATATTAATTCTTAGATTTATTTACTTCGTGATTACAGATTACTGCATGAGACTTTTGAGGTTAACATTTCTTAAGTGCTTGCTGCTATCCTCTGTGGATAGATTGGATGGAAAAATTCCATAGGGGAGTTGAGAGAACATTTGTAGTTTTAGCCAGTACTGGAATGTATTCACTACTATTTAACAGTGAAATTTACCAATTAACTATTATCAATTATATATATTTATTACTTTATGTCAAAGAATGTTAGCATTTTTTTTAAGTTTTTCAGTGCTGGAATCAGAAATAGGAAATAAGAGGCTCTTTGATCTCAGTTCAATTCAACAATGCTATCTGTATGCATTTTCTATCTGGAGGCAGGGTATGTGTATCATCTATTTTGCAGTGTTTTATCCTGCTCTGAGTCTAGGATGTCTTGTAGGTCATTTTTAGAAGGCGGAGCACTGTATATCGACCACAGAAAAATGGATAAAAACGTCTGAATGCCTATTAGCTGATCATCTTTGAACAATACATAGTTGTTTCTTCTCCAAATGCTAAGGTTCCTCCGAGGATGGACTGGACGTAGAGATGATCAAGAAAATAACAGAAAGTAGTTGTCAAGTAAAAGAATTGAAACTGAAAATGATCCTAAAAGAGAAAAATATAATGTTTGTAAGATTGAGTGGCGGGTGGGGGGAGCTCTGCTTATCACAGTGACACACGAAAGGAGCCCAGTGACACTTTGAATGATCCCTTGTATCATGTCATTTTCTTCGCTGGACATTTTGCTCATCTGCCTTCCAATAGAAATTTAAGAAATGGAATACCCCTCGAACACGGTCACCACTGACCTCAAAAGTGTTCAAATAATTACTCTTAAATTGAAAATTTTACAGTTAGAAATTTTAGAATGTATTTTTTCCAACTTTGTTCTTCTTACTCCTCAACAAAAAGAAATATATAAATTTAAATTTAATTTTTAAAATAATTTTATTGTTAAAAATTATTCTTTATGGTATTTTAAATATTAGTACACAATTAACCAAAATTAAAATTTTGTGTGTGTGTGTGTGTGTGTGTGTGTGAGGAAGAGTGATCCTAAGCTAACATCCATTGCCAATCTTCTTTTTTTTTTTGCTTGAGGAAGATTAGCCCTGAGCTAACATCTGTGCCAATCTTCCTCTACTTTTTTGTATGGGGTGCCTCCACAGCATGGTTGACAAGTGGAGGAGGTCTGCACCCAGAACTCAAACCTGTGAACCCGGGCCACCAAAGCAGAATGTGAGCAACTTTAACCATTCAGTCATGGGGCTGGCCCCATAACTCATTTACTTTTCGTAAGTAATTATTAGGCATAAAACTAAACTGTATTGGAAATGTACGTCATAGACATAGACGTGGGTAGCGTTGATATCAATGCTTTCATAAAAGAAGGTTTTTTCCAATTGCACCTTTATTAGGCACCCTGGAGAGGCAAGCCACATGATAAGATTCTGGATGGGGGCATGATATATGCCTTTCTTTGGTAAAATGGGAGAAGGGTAATTATGAAAGGGGAAGTGGGAAAGGAGAACTTGCTAGAAATTTGCTTGCCTCAGGCATATTTCAGGCATATCACTTATAAAAAGAGCTTCCTAAGGAAATAGTGGATCTGGAAATTGGTTCCTTTAGAACTCTCTATGCCCATACAGACCTTGGAAAGTCGTGGGTTCCCCAGGGGTGCCTGTTCTTCACTTTGAAGATCTCTGATCTATTTCAACCTTACCACTCACCCCGTACCCTTGGTTTGTGGATTACCATGACACATTGTGCTTAAAACAAAGTGTGAATGGGGGGCTGGGGAAGGAGTTGGAAACAGTTAAGAACAAAGTCTGGCTGTTGCAGAGGCTTCCCACTGAGGACAGTGGGGATATTGGTTCCAGCCAGGCTTGGGGACTTGGATAGCCTTTGCAGCTAGTCTTCTCTTCCAGCCTCAGCTCTGGTCACACTTCCTCTGTGTCAAGAGCTTTTCCTTCTCATTCCTTGTTATCCTTCATGTATCCTGCTCAAAATGCCCACCTTCTATAACTTTTGCTGCCCTCCTCTACTGCCCAGGCAGAATTATTTTCTCCTTTATATGAATTCATTTGGTGCAGTCTACATTCCCCTATAATAGCTTTTACCTGTGTAACTTTATCTTATTATGTGTCTGTCTCTACAGTTACATTTTGAATAAAAACATGACTATGTGTCGCGTGTATCCAGCCAATGGTTGGTCACATAGTTGACTTGTGCTGACTTCAATGAGAGTCAGTTACAGCATTCAGCAGTTTGACAGCTAAGCAGAGGAATGTAAAACAGGTAGGAAACATAAGTAATACAGCAAAAATAATGTTGGGATATTATAATAAAAACAGTATTTTGGAAAAGTTAGTCTAGGGTAGGATTTATTGAAGCAACAACAGATTAGAGATAGGGGAACCAGCCAGAAGTCATTGCACCCATTCAAGTGTGTAGTCTCATTCCTATTGTCTACTCAAGGACATAGTCCTAGTAATTCCTTCTTTCTCGGCATCATCAATTTTTCTCCCTCTCTAATGAGTCTTTCCCATCACTATGCTGCCATGCTATAATTTTTCCCATTTAAAAAAAAAAAATACCTCTCTTGACCTCATGTTTCTTTCCAGCTATGACCTGGTTTTTCTGTCCTCATTTTATAGGAAAACTTTCAGAGTCAACTATATTCTGTCTCCAATTTCTCTCTTCTCATTCTCTCTTGAACCAGCCAGGTTGTCATCCTCACTACCCCACTGAAAATGCACTTGTCAGAAGTACCAAGAACCCCCATGTTAAACTCAAGTGGTTAGTGCTTGCTTCTCTTCCTCTGTGCCCTTTTGAAAGGACCTGAGAGCTTTCAGCCCATCCTCCTCTCCTTATTTTCCTTTTACCTCACCAACACCTATTTCAATCTCTTTTGCTGGCTCCTTTTGTCCCTAACCTCTAAATACAGGAGACTGAGGGCTCAGTCTTTAGGTGTTTTCTCTGTCTGTACTCACTCCCTTTGTGATTTCATCCAGTCTCATGGCCTTTAATGCCTTCATATACTGATGATTCATCAATTCATATCTCTAATCATGACTCTCCTGGAATTCCAGACTCATATCCATCAATCTGTTCAACATCCTGATTGGATACTAGTGCTCATTGGTTTCCTGACTTAACGTCCAAAACTGCTTCTCCCACTTGATGCCAAGTCCATTCTTTTAGTTACATAGGTAATCAATCAATCAATCAATCTTGGAGTTGTCCTGAACTTCTCTTTTTCTCACATCCCACATTTAATCTGCCATTAAATCTTTTAACTGTGCCATTAAAATATATCCCACATCTGACCTTTTCACTACTTTGACTGCTGCCACCTGAGTCCAAGCCACTGCTGTCATGTCTCATGGTATTATTGCAAGAGTTGGTCTCCCCACTGCTACACTTTCCCCCTAACCCCCGCCAGTCTGTTCTCAGCACAGCATAGCAGCCAGAACGTTTCAGTTATCTGCCCTTCTTGCAGTAAACAAACAAACCCACAAAACAAAAAACACCCCAGAACCAAGTGGTTTAAAGAACGATATTTGTTTTTTGTTGTGATTCTGCAGTCTGGGTTACGCTCAGCTGGTTGGCTTCGCTTAGGCTGCTGGGGATGAAACATCCAAGGTTTCTTCCTTCATGTCTGGCCCCTCAGCTGGGCTGGCTGGAAAGTTATAGACGCCTTGTCTAGTTCTTTCTTTTTTTTTTTCCCCCATAAACATTAGCCCTTGTTAGCAATGTTTGAAGAACATTGCTTCTTGCTCATAGAGAGTTAGGGATCTGGAGATCTTTTGGCTGTCCCTTTTGTTTAACTGGTGGTGCTTTTTATTTTATTTTATTTTTTTGTACACTTTTCTTATAAGCCTTGGGTGCTTCCTATACATTTTATTGAGGTTCGCTCCATTAGAAAAAGACATACCCACAAAACTTTTAAGACAGGCTTCTCTTTACTGTCTACAAGTCAGAATACTGTAGAAGTTCTGAAGGTTTTAGAAGCACTTTTGTCTTGCTGACAGGTTATAGGAGGTGCTACCTTAAATCTTACAAAGATCTTGGTGAGAGATCTTCCAGCCACACACTTAATTTGATCTTTAACCTGAGAGCACGTTGTACTAATAAACTCTGGATTTAATCTTTGGCCTAAGACTCCTTCTTTCTTTGAGAATCTCTTGCTGCCTAGAGAGGCAAGAATGACGGTGCTTTATTTTCCAACCTAGCAAGTCCTGGGTTGAATAATTTCCTCTAAATTCTGCTGAAAACTTTAGTTCATCTTTCTCTTGCTGTAATTAATCCTAGGCAGCTAAAAGAAGCCAATTATCACATTCAAAAACCTTGTTAGCCAGGTCCACGAGTTCATTAGATACATTTTCTTTCTTCCTTATTATTGCAGGGGACAGTGTTGCCAAACATCTTGCAACTATATAACATGAGTTGCCCTCTCTCCAGCCTCCAATAATTTTGTCACTGCCTTTCTAGCCTTCACTAACAGAGTCCTTGCTGTCTTCAGGTGTCTGCCCACCGCCTGGTCTCATATCAATTTCAGTGTCAGTTATTAATTGCTACGTAATAAACTACCCCCAAATTTAGGGTATTAAATAAGAACCATTTTATTTGTCCAAGGTTCTGAGGTTAAAAATTTGGACAGAGGGGCTGGCCCCTTGGCCGAGTGGTTAAGTTCGCGCGCTCCACTGCAGGCGGCCCAGTGTTTCGTCGGTTCGAATCCTGGGCGCGGACATGGCACTGCTCGTCAGACCACGCTGAGGCAGCGTCCCACATGCCACAACTAGAGGAACCCACAACGAAGAATACACAACTATGTACCGGGGGGCTTTGGGGAGAAAAAGGAAAAAATAAAAAATCTTTAAAAAAAAAATTTGGACAGAAAACAGTGGCGATGACTTGTCTGTACTTTACGATGTCTGTGGTTTCAGCTGGTATGACTCCAAAGATCAAGGACTGTCTCTGTTGTCTCAAGACATTGGGTAATATATATTGAGTTCTACCTGTTGGCTGCTTCTTTTGTTCTCCTCCGCTTGGTCTATCCACATGACTAGATTGAACTTCTCACAGCATGATGGCCTCAGGATTGTCAGACTCCTTACGTTGCATCTAGCTTCCAGAAAAGCAGAAGTGGGAGCTGCAAATGCTCTTAAGGCCTCAGTATGGAATTCCCAGATGGTCACATTTGTCTCATTCTAGTGGTAAAAGCAAGTCAGAGGGGCACCCCAGATTCAAGGGGAGAGGACATTGACTCCACCTCTTGATGGAGCGTGTGTCATGCTTGTTTATGGAAGGCAGGCATTGATTGATGGCTGCCATCTTTGGAGATTACCTGCCACACATTGTGATCTTGTTGAAACATTAATTAGGTCATGCCATTCCTCTATTCAGACCCCTCCACTTCCTTCTCATCTCCCTCCAATAAAAGCCAAATTCCATTACAATGGTCAATACGGCCATAAGTGATTTTTACCTTTATTATACTACTTTTCCCTTAGCTCACAGATTCAGTCATATTGACATTTCCATTCATTAACCATACTGCTTTGCTCTGATCTAAGGGTCTTTGAACTTACTGTTCCCCCTGTCTAGAATGCTCTTCCCTCAGATATGGCCCTCTCCCTTACCTCCTTCAGGGCTTGGCTCAAATATCCCCTTGCAGTGAGGTTTTCCTGACTGGTAACCTTCAAACTGCACTCCCACCAGCATTCTCTGCTTAAACTCTTCTCCAGACACCTCTAACTATCTGACATACTATAGCTTTATAGCACCCTACCAAAATCTTAGGGTCAGATGTGTTTGGAATTGAGATATTTTTCAGATCTTGGAAAGGTAATTGTTATGGACTGAATTGTGCCTTTCCCCTACCCTCTTACTCTCCATCCATATGTTGGAGATTAAGCTTTCAGGAGATGATTAAGGTTAAATGAGATTATAAGGGTGGGACCCTAATCTGATAAGGCTGGTGTCCCCATAAAAAGAAGAGACTCTGAGAGTAGACAAGCACAGAGAAAAGGCCGTGTGCAGACATAGCGAAAAGATGGCTATCTGCAAACCAAGAAGAAAGAACTCACCAGAAACCAAATCTTCCCCCACCTTGACCTTGGACTTCCAGCATCCAGAATTGCAAGAAAATAAATTTCTGTTGTGTAAGCCACCCAGCCTGTGGTATTCTGTTATGGCAGCCCTAGCAGAGCAGACTGATACAGTAATGTAACACCTTTACTATGTAACCTAATATAATGCCTTTACTATATACATGTAACAATCAAGCTGATTCAGGTACCTCCCCGAAATGAAACAAATATAGATTATAAATTAGTTTTATGTCAGCTCTGTTCATGATCTGTTAATCAGTGAATTAAGCAAAAAT